>NW_028227262.1:49475000-49690000 GCF_978045245.1 Mus caroli
AACTTTTCTCCAAAGGAGTCCAGGCTGTCAAGAGCTGCTTAGAGTCCTGATGTCTTAGGCATGGACCCATTAAAGACAGATGTCAGGGCTTGTAACTTTGTCCTCAACTCCTTTCTCCCTAGTGCCCTCTAAAACATGGGCTATGACAAGTCAAACCTGTAAAGCCAATCTTTGTTTCTGAAGTCAAAATGTTTTTGGATCTTCCACATCTGAAGAAGGCTTTTGTGAGCCATTCCTCACTGAAAATTTCTCACATCCTCTTTCTGTTATTTTCAGTTGTTCCCTTCCTTCCTTCTTCCCACTTCTTGTTTTATTTATTTATTTATTGAAATGGCCTTTCTATATTGTCTAGGCTAGCCTTGAAATCAGTGTATAGCCCAGGATTGCCTTCAGTTTGCGCTCCTCCTGTCTCAGCCCTCTGGCACTAGGATTTGCAGTGTAAGCCATGTAGGCGTGCCTGTCTCTCCTTAGATATGATTGGGGTTTTGCTCCCGGCTCCATCCTTCAAATTCTGTTCCCAACTATTAGTATTTTAGGGGGACATCCTCAAACCCAGGATGGAGAGCAAGTAAGTAGACTGAGACTACAAATGAGACAAGACGGGGAAACCCCAGTCTTCCTGGCAAAGGAAAAATCTTTACAGTGAGAGGCATGCTTAACAGACAGACAAAATACCTCCAAAATATGCAAATCTGTGTTTCTCATGGAGGAATCCTTCAGGGAATAAATCCGAAGCATTAGCAATTACGACTTAGTTCAGAAGTCTTCCTTGCTGTTCTGCCTGTAATACTTACAAACATCAGTGTAGCTTAGAGCCTCGGGTTAAAATGTTTCCCTCCTATTTCTCTCGAGTTGCTTAACATGCCTTTATTATCCGAGGTGACGTGATCGGAGAGAAAGAAGGAATTCTCTTATCATCGCCACCTCCTTCCATTGAGAGAAGGGAGCTGCATTAGTCCTTTCTGAATAAGAAGCCTTGAGTACAGGGCCTCTTGCTGTTCAGTACAAGCTCCTCCTCAGCCGTGGCTACCAAGCCAGGGGACTGACAGTTTAGCCCTTGGGCAGCCTGTGTGCTGGGTAACACAGCAGGGCTGGGCTTAGGCCTCCTCCCTTCACTTGCTGCTGCCATTAGTGAGGGCCTCTGTCATCCAGTCTGGGTGACACAGGATGCCTGCCACAGCTCTTCCCCTGTTGTGAAGTCTGACTTTGGTGTGTGCTGCTCACCGGGCTTTGGTTTTTGGAAGGCAGTTGGGGTGTATTGATGGCACATGGGCAATGTACACAAGGCCGGGTATCCCTTATTTAAAACCACAAAATCCAGAGTGCTCTAGAACTGGAGATCCAGAGAAGCATCATAACATTGTCAAGGTATATCCCACCCTGGAGCACTCCTGTGATGCAGCTTATGGTGAAAAGACAACTGCAGAGTGTGCGTGAGTCATGCTCTGCCTCGAGCCCCCTCCTCAGGCAGCTTATTCTGTATGTGCAGACAAACAAGCTTAAACAGTAAACAATTCAGGCCTTCAACTTTTTTGATTAGGGGTAGGGTAGCCTAGACCTCATTTTATTTTCATATTCATTCATTTAACAGATATGCAGCCACTGTTCGTTGCATGCCAGGTCCGGGCGTATTTCAGTACCTTCATTGCCAAGTCTTTCTAATTCACTTACATGTACTGTCTATATTATCCCATTGGAATTGTGTATCACCTTGTCTGAACAAGCAAGCTGGTGGGTGGATACGATGGAGTAGGAGTCTGAGGCAGGGCTGTTAACTTCAGTTCAGCAGTTACAGACTAGCCTGGGGAAATATAAAGATATAATATCTCACAGCAGAACAGAAGAGGCCTGCAGGCAGCCCTTGGCCTTGAGTATTAATGTGTGGTAGTTTTGTTATCAACTTTATCCAATATGCTGGGTGGGGTGGTAACTCTGTTTCATTTATTTCCTACTTTGTTTATTCATGAAATATCCACCAATCGCTTACTCTGTGTTACGGTGCTGGGTGCTGGCTGTGCCCTCTGAAGGATTTTGGCAGTTTGTCTATGCTTCGTTATTGTTTTTCTTTATGGTTTTCCTTTCATGCTAGCAACCGGATGTGGATTGGAGGAGGACAGCCTCCTGTTGCCACCCCTTCCCCATCACTTGGACTGATTGTAGTCCCGTCAGTGTGTCCTTCCCCTCCTGATGTAGCACAGAGCCTGCATCCACACATCTATGGCATGATGAGCCATCTTTGTCTCTGCCTTGCCAAGCCATAACTTCCTCTGCTTCACAAATTCCCGTCTTTAACCAACCCTAGGTCTCCCAGCTTTCAGCCTCACTGGATGGCTTCATTGAACTGTCATCTCTGTAGTGGTGACTCCCTGTCAGCTTTTGTTGTGATGTCTGGTTCTTCCTGAGAATAATAGCTCTCCTCCTTGTCTGGTGTCATAACAGATTCCATCTTTCTTTTTTCACCTGGGTCTGAAATGTAGGAAAAGTCACTGCCTCATTTCCTAAACCCAGACAGGCACAGATTCTCAATCCTACCTCTACAGCATCTCCATCCATCTGTCCATCCATCCCTCCCTCCCTCCCTCCATCTATCTGTCTGTCTGTCCATCTCTTTGTTCATCTACCCACCCACCCATCCATTCATCTACTGACATTGAATTAAATGATTTATCAAGCAGACTAATGTCCTTTTAGCTGTAAAACACAATGGTTTTCTGTTACCATGCCAAAAACAAAACAAAACAAAACAAAACAAAACAAACAAAAAAACCCAAAAAGAACAAAAACAAAACAAAACCTGAAACACAAATTATGCCAAACGTTCATTGTAAAACATTCGACTCTGTGGAAGGAAGCCTCTTGCAGATGCAGCAGACGAGGTATCTGCAGAGGCTTCCTTGGCTGAGCTGAGCTGTGAGATGTTTAATAGGAGAGGGCCGAGAAAGCTCAAGTGATCCAGAGACAGAACTTAAAATTTTCTAGTAGCCATAGTAGAGAAAGTAAAAGGATTCAAATATAAATGTGTACTTCATCTGGTATAACCAAAATATAATTATTTTGACATGTAGTAAGTAATAAAAATGCATGAAAAATCATTTCACTTTTTTTTTTCCTTTCAGGGGAAGCCTTGGACAAATCCTCTCAATTCAGACATTAAAATTTCATTGAAAATATTTGCTCTGATTTTAGCTTTCATACAACCACTAGTTTTCCAGGGACTGAATTGAGCATCAGTTTTAAATTTTATATTTAAGCTGATTTATGTTAAACTTATACATATATAAAATTTATTTCTACATGTATTCTAGTCGTACTCGGAATGCTTTATAGCCACACATGCCCAGTGGCTTTTGCTTTGTACAGAGCTGAGAGCTTTGGGATGCCACAGTAGCAGAAAGTAATCCGAGTGATGCAGGGTCACTGAAGTATTAGAAGTAATTTAATTATAGAATCAGATGTCAGGCAGACAGTTAGGAGTAGTTGCATCCAGGTTTATAAAATGGTGGGAAGATGGTCCAAAGGGAAGAAGGGTGAGCAGGCAGAGGAGATTGCGTCTTTCTAGCATCTAACCAGATCAGCACAAGGAAGGCAAGCTTTGTTTAGGCTCACGGTTTGGAGATTTAGTCTGTCATGGTAGGGGAGGCCCGGTACTAAGAAGAACTTTAGGAAGGATGGCGTATTCACCACCGTCGGGAAGCAGAGAGAGTTGAAGTGCCATGAGGCTCAGCTGTTTCTCCTTTCCATTCAGCTCACTTTGGGATGGTGCTGCTCACAAGCAGGGTCGGGTCTTCCCTCTCTAATTAGCTCAATCTGGATTCATCCCACAGGCCCGCTCAGAAGTTCAACTTTTCTATGATTCTAGATCCTGTCAATTTAGTAGATCACGTGGGACATACAAGAGAAGGGAGGGCGGGTCATAGGTATGATCCCTTCCCCCAAAAATCCAAGTTGGAGCAGGCTGGGGGTCTAGATGGTTGGAGAAGCAGGAGATTCATTGTGAGACAATGAATGAGCTACAGAGATATCTAAAGGAATGTAGGAACAAGAATCTTTGATGGTCAATGGGGTTTAGGCAACAACTAAGATGATCAAGTACAGGAAGACGTGAGAAGTTTGAGGTCACCAATGCTTGAGAGCCAGAGGTGGCAGGTAGCAGCCTTATGGCAGGAGGCCACATAGATCTTTGGTTAATCAAGTTTTACTAGAGCATAGCTGTGCCCCTTGTGTTTTCCTGATGTTTCTGCACCAGACCTAAGAAACTGGATGGGAAACCAGGAGGCCTGAAACATAAGACATTGCTTTCTTCAGCCCTTTCCTGAAGAGTTGCTGCCTCTGCTTTAGAGTTTGGGAATGGCGGTTTAGTTAGGAGACTCCTCAGCATGCCCAGCATAGACTGTAGGATTCTTACTCACAGCATGTGAATCTGACTCCTGTTACCCAGCCTATCAAACTAGATGCGAGGTGTATAGCTGCAATCTCAGTGCTGGGGAGGCAGAAACAGGCCAATCCCTAGTTTGCCAGCTAGTCAGCCCAGCCAAATGCTGAGCCTCCAGGCTTAGTGAAGGAGTATGTCTTCCGAAGTATGTTGGAGAGTGCTTGGGGATTGACCAGGTGGACATACATACATTCCAGCACATGGACATGTGCAGACATGCTCACATATACATGTGCACACAGAATAAAGAGGAAACAGTATGTCTATAGGGAGACTTCTTTCCCAAGAGATAATATGAATGACAGTCATGTGTTGCCAAGAGTCAAGGAAGAGAAGGATTGAAAATCTCAACTGCAGTTAACTATTGCAAGGCCCTTTGAAGTGTTGGGGTGGCATCCCCAGAGAAGGCTGCTGGGCTCGCAGTGGGAGGGGTACAAGCAGGCACCAAGCATCTTCCTTTCAGGCCCCTGGTAGTGGGAAGAAGGGGAGAGGGAGGCAGTAGAGAGAGGTTTGACAGTGAGGAACATTCTTTCATTCCTGCTGTGCACCCAGAGGAAGGAGGTGTGAGGGAAAGAGGTGAGTGACGGAGCAAGAGGTAAGAGACAGTGGAGACAGACAGAACACCACGACTTCTGGTTTCCTTGCCAGCAGACATTTTCCTCATGTGTCTATGAGCTTCTTTGCTTTAGCCTTATCTTATGTTCTTTTCTTAATTAAACTTAGGGGCTGGGGGAAACAAACAAGAAATCAGTCCATCAATCAAAGAAACAAAGCCACGACCCAGCCCCCCCCCATCCCAGCCTTACAGTGATCTGTGCACATGGGGGTTCTTGCTGTCAGCTTTACCCTTAAGCTTGGCCATGTCCTTTTCTGCTCATCTCTCTGTGGGTTTATCCATGTAGTCAATCCAGATCCAATGTATTCAAAAGAAAGAAACAAACAGAAAACCCCAACTGCATCTGCATTGACAGCTGTTGATTTTTTTTGTACATATTCCTAAACAATATGGCAGAGCTATCATATAGGTCATGTAAGATATCATAAGCAATCGGAAGGAGGAATGCATAGGAGGATATGCATAGGTCATGTGCAGATCCCAAACCCTTAAAAAGAGCCTGGGTTTGTGGAGATCTAGGTGTGCCTAGTAGGAGACAGGATGCGGAAGGACGGCTGTACCACATGTTCTTAAGGGTTACCTCATCGTGTCCGTCAAAGGTGCTTACTAGTAGCATTCATGAGTGAAAATGTAGCCAAAAAAAAAAAAAAAGAAAGAAAGAAAGAGAGAGAGAGTGAGGAGAAATGAAATGAAAAGAAAAGAATCTTAAAGCTTAAAGTTGTAAGGTACCTTATACCAAAAACCAAAACCAGGACTCATTATTTTGATTCCATGATAAAAGCAGAATCCATGATAAAAGCAGAATGTGTGTGTTGTGTGTGCACTTGTGTGTGCATGTGTGTGTGTATTGATATGTGTACAGCTGAATATTTCTATAGAGCCCAGAATACACCTTCAGCTACCATTCTTTTTTTAGGACAAGGTCTCTCATTGGCCCAGAACTTTCCAAGTAGACCAGACCAGCTACCCAGTAAGCCCCATAGATCTCTCTGCCTGTCTCCATTTCCCTAGCTTTAGCACATTCTTTTTTTTTTTTAATGTATTTATTGATATATGTAAGCATTCTGTTGCTGACACACCAGAAGAGGGCATCAGATCTAATTTCATATGGTTGTGAGCCACCATGTGGGTGCTGGGAATTGAACTCATGACCTCTGGAAGAGCAGTCAGGCCTCTTAACCACTGAGCCATCTCTCCAGCCCCTGCTTTAGCACACTCTTATAGAATACATTTCTCTCTGCTGCATCACTCCTGACATGTGGAGCCAAATAGTAGTTGTTGTAAGGACTGTGCAATGCAACATGTGCTGTGGCATTGCAATTGAAGGCAGTAATACATCTCTGCCCTCAGCTGTGATAGCCATGCATGGCTTCAGTGTCATCAGATGTTTTGAGTGTGTGGCAAAAGTCACCTTACTTTATTTATACTGATGTGGAAGAACACTTTGGTAGTCAGAATTATTCTCCTAATTCTTTCTATGATTCTTGACGTATTATTTCCTATATTCTTTAAACTTTTAATAGTTGAACCTAAAAGAGGCTACCCCAAAGACATCTTGTTCCAGGTTGTCAAAATGGAAAGTACCCATTTTGGACCACTTAACCAAGCTGCTTGTGGCTCTGCCCTAGTCCATGGAACAATTCCAGACAGCTGCTAGTGTTGGGGGAGAATAGTTGATACCACTCAGCTACTATGGTTTTAAGATTTTGATATCTTTACATGAAGCACACTGGCCTGGACACACCTGTCTTTGGGATACCTTCCTATCCAAAACGCAACTGTTAATGCTTCTAGAACTGTCTACCCAAGCTGTTCTGTATGAGTGCAGGTACACTCTCCTGTCTGTGAGTTCACCTTGTGATACAATCACACTTGTATGGGGAAAAAAATCAAAACCTTTCACTGGGATAAAGAAATGGTTCATTGCTTAAGAGTGGCTATTGCTCTTCTAGAAGACCTGAGTTCAATTCCCAGCGTCCCTTCCTAGAGACTCGCAACTGCCTCTAACTCCCAACTCAGGAGGATCAAAGGCCTTCACGGGCAGTGCACTGATGTGCCCAAGCCCACACAAAGACACAGAATTACAAATGCTTTTTAACTTTCACTATGCAGAGAGGTCATACCATGTGTAAATGTCTTCTCTAACATTTGGTGGGTCTGTGGAAAGACTCTGAGTGGGACACTGGAGGACTGTTCAGTAGCCCTTGGACACATACAAATTGCCATTTAGTGTGACAGATGCTCATCACCTCTTGGTCAGGTAGAAGTTGTCCATGGTTGTTGTTGGGTCATGGGCACTATTCGGTTCCTGTCCAGTGTTCCTGTGTGTGGACCCCTGGGAGATGCCCTCGTGATTAATCATTGATATCTATGCTCTACGTGCAGGGAGCTAATCCTACCTGCAGTTAGTGGACTTCAACTCTGGACACAAAAAAGAAATGCTACTGAAGAGACAAAGACTTAATATCATGAGGCTTCAAATAACAACCCCAAGATTACTTTGAACAAGCTTGGTTTGCTCTGCTCCACAATTAGCCCTTTAACTGTACCATGATAAGTTAGTCCTAACTAACCTGCTGTTAGAAGGAAGAAATACGGACCACATCGATGCTGCCCTCCTTTTTCAGGCAGGAGATGGCATGAAAAACTTGCTTTTAAAAGGGGTTGATGAGTGCCCAGTCCTCCGTTCAGGTTCATTTTATGATGAGATGGGGTGTTCTGTGCCTGAGTATTTCCCAGTGGCCTCCCAGAGGGCTGGGTTTTATGGGCTAGTAATCATCGATGTGATTTATTGAGCGCCTACTGCATGCAAGGCACTTTACATATATTACCTTTGTGCTTTCAGAGACCATGCATTTTTCACAGTAGCACTTATCTCCATTTGAGTCTCCACTTCTGTGTGTGGCTAATTGATTAATGCCGGTCTTCTCTATTAGGTCCTCACCTCCATGTTGATGGGATCCTATTGATTTTTGTTCCCCACTGTTGCCCCAACACTTACATCAGCCTTGACATGACTGGGCACAAAATATCTATTTTGTAGAAGAAATACCAAGGATACATAGGAGTATGAATCCAGAACTAAGGAATGGGGAAAATAGGTTGGTTGGTTGGTTGGTTGGTTGGTTGGTTGGTTGGTTGGTTGGGAGAGCTGAAAATGTAACCTAAGTAAGTTAACACTCCTTTTCAGCATGTCTACCACCTCAAGGTGTGTGTGTGTGTGTGTGTGTGTGTGTGTGTGTGTTTGAAAGAGAGACTTCTTATAGGTTCTCCTACTGTAAGGCTGAGATGATCTCATGGGTTCTCTTTCTGTAAGGCTGAGATGGTCTCATGGGTTCTCGCTCTCTAAGGCTGAGATGGTCTCATGGGTTCTCGCTC
This sequence comes from Mus caroli, assembly GCF_978045245.1. Taxonomy (NCBI): domain Eukaryota; kingdom Metazoa; phylum Chordata; class Mammalia; order Rodentia; family Muridae; genus Mus; species Mus caroli. Next base: position 49,483,427 of record NW_028227262.1, read on the forward strand.
TCTAAGGCTGAGATGGTGCTAGAACATGCTTCATCCTTGTTGCTGGTTACTGAGCTTTGTGCTGTCAGCCTCACAAGCTGCAAGAAACAGTGGAAAAGCTGCTAACTTCCTGTCTCTTGGAGGCAAGAGAATCTGTCTGAAAGCCCCTGCAGAAGACATATCCCTTGTATCTGCACTGGCTGGCAAAGGGTGAATACCTTGGCCCTTTTTAGGCAGACCCTCCAGGGACTACAGTCTTTGGATCCTTGAGGGCTCTTCCTGTGATGTTGATACTCTTTGTGGTATTGATACTTATTGTCCATATTACAGGAGAGGAATATTCTGGTTATAACTCTGTTTTGGGAGGCAGATTAACAGCATGTTTGTCTGTTATCTTATACCCCCCTCCCTGTCATATTTATCCTGTAAGTGCCAAGATCCAGCTTGGAAAATCTCCTTGGCTGTTGAACGGCCCGCAGAATGCTGCTGAGAATCAGCTCCTCAGCCATCAGCTGTGCCTATGCTCAGCCGTGAGGCCGTCCAGTGTCCTAGCAGTCAGAGTATGAAGAGAAACCGCCATCCTCATCCTGTATGCTTGCCCGTCCTATCTAACCTGGGCCTTAAGCCCTTCCTCACAGGCTGGCATGCCTGTGGTACCCTAGGGAAAGCAGTGTGGTGAAGGATTTACATTCTTTGCAATAGCCCCTCCCTGGTCAAGCACTGTCCCATAGCTCCTGGGTTACAGGTTCAGGCTTGGGCCTCTTTGTTAGGTTGAATAGAGAACTCTATGCCTATTGCTTACCTAAGAGACCCCTACAACTGAGTTGGCAGTGCCTCATACAGAAGGAGAGGTCTGATTCCTTGATCCATCCCTATAGCCCTTTATCACAGGCTCTTATATTCTTCCCAGATTCCTTGAGAACCAGGCCTTTCTCTTTGGACCTTAACTTCTAGACTTGTTCATTCTCAGTTCTTTGAAGTGAGTAGAACCTGACATCTTCCTAATCTTTTTGCCTGGCTGGGACATAATGCTGTCATTTTTGTGTGTAGTTAAGATTTGAATATATACTTTTGGATGTGGCATTCTGATTGTACAGCGGTAAGAAAACATGAAAGGATGCATTAGAAAAGACATGTCTGAGTGAAAACCTCTCAGTCGCTTCCCTTTACAGGACTCAGCTGTGCCCAACCTGATCATGAAGGTGCTTTAATGAGATGAGAACTTCCTAGCTAAGAGCATCATTATATTATTGAAATCACACAAAGTGAATTGGCAGGTAGCTGTTGTTCATCCCGACACCACTTACCGAAGAGCCTTCCCTAGTTTGTTCTCCTCCCTGGGACAGACAAGACACAGAAAGTGGGGGTGACAGACAAGAAGTCCAGGACAGATGGAATTTTCTTAAAGCGCACCACGCGTTTTCACATCTGTCTCTTCCCTGCATGGTTCCTCCCTTTACGTCTTAGTTGTCATTTGTTTGGCAGTGTTTTGGAGGTGGGGGAAGGAGGGTTTGGTGTCTCTAAACTTGTTACTTATGCTCTCGGCCTTCCAAAATGTAATGTTTAAAAAGTCCAGATGTGGGAAGCCAAAAAATATAAAAGAGGGCTTATATTCTGCTTTTTCTTTTACATATATATATATATTATATGTATAATAAAAATCATCCTCATTTTGTAATGTGTTCGCATCATGGTCATTGTTCTCATAAAACCTACTGTATTTTAAGAAATGATACAATCTATGAAGCATTTCCCATTATGTAGACACCATGTCTTTAAATTATAGCAATTTCTTAAGATTTTAAGGCAAAATGAGCTCTTAGAAGTGTGATTAATGGCAGGGAATGAGGCTAATGCTGGGTCAACAGTGGCACTCCATTACAAAGAAGGTTGGGCTAATAAAAGCATCCATCTTTTGGACCAATAAAGCATTTGAATGATATGCTTGTGGTCCTTACCATAGCGTACTCACATGGCATTGAATAAACTCTGAACTCGCATTGTGGAAAGGCCATCAGCCTGAAGTGGCTGGTGCTCTGGCTCTTTGCTGGAGTCAGAAGAGGTGAAGCTGTGAGGGAGGCCCAGTGCAGGAGCTGTTGATGGGATGTTTAACATGTCTCACTCGCAATACAGTTGATGGGATGTTTAACATGCCTCACGCACAATGCAGTCCGGGAGCCCCTTCAGGTTTGAGACAGTCAAAGAAAATCTTATTTCTCAGTTGATTATTTCCCTAGTAGTGTAAGTGTACTCTGTAGGTCCTTAATGCTTCAAGTGCCATTTCTAGAAAGATCCAGAATCATGAATTCATCCTAGATTCTTATAAGTCCTCTGTGTCTCCTCTGGTTCCAGTGTGTGCCCCAATACATAATCTTGCATTGTGATCTGTGGATTTTGAGAGAAATTTTAGGTGGCTCCTGAATGATTCATAAGTGCTCAATATTGTGGTTCGATACCAAAAATAATCTAATTTTCTAGTGTGTGTGTGTGTGTGTGTGTGTACACACAAACATTTTATGTGAGTTAGTGTGAGTGTATGTGGGCCTTTGCAACCCATGATGAACATGGTGAAGGTCAGAGTACAACTTACAGTGGTCAGTTCTCTTCTACTGTGTGGGTCTAGGGATGAATCTTAAGTCCTCAGGTTTGGTGACCACCTCCTTACTCCTCAAGCCATCTGGCTTACCCAATTTTTAGATATCTTTAAATCCCTCTGACGAAGCCAAAGAGAGCATCTGGCAGTTGTGTCTTTAATGTGTCTTTACCAACTGTCAGCTCCTTATTGAACAAAGGAAGGCTGTGGTTCTCACTCAGAGAACAGGGGCTCTCGACTGACTTGTGTCCCCTTAGTTGGCTTTGGTACTTGTGTGCCAAACTCTTTGTCTTGTATGGAGGGTTCCATGTTGTCTTTCCCTTTGAAGAGGTGATACAAAATTTCCCCTGAAGAGACATTTGTTTATCAAATGTGAGCCATTTTTTAAAAATAGCAGAGAGTAGGTGTGGATGGAAATGACAGGGGAGGAGGAGGAGGGGCAGATTTTAGGCTTGGAGAACTGGCCCTAGTGTTCGCTCAGATGACACTTGAGAGTCTCAGAGAGTCTCAGCTTTCTCATCCCAGAGAGAATTTGTGAGAACCAATCAGACTTTCCAGTATCAAGTCCTCTTAGTGTCTCTTGAAACTGTTTGTGAAGAACTGAGTGAAGATCTGTTACTAAAGACTTCTTCATCAGTACCTTATTTGCTTTTTATATTAATCTTTATAAACTTGGGGTCCATAGAAAATTAAGTAAACTGAGCCTTTGAAAGTAAACATTACAGAGATTGTGGACAGGTGTGATGACATATAGGATGATTCTGGATGTTTGCTTTTGTTTTTCTCCCCTCTGGTCACCTTCTACTCCTCCAACTAGTGACTACATACGTGGGTTCACCTTCGCCTTACAAAGAAAAGCCAGGGTTCAATCAACTCGCCTTTTATCCAAGGAGCTTGGTGACAATGCCTTCGGCTGCCATTTGGAATTTCACTCTGTGCTCATCCCACTTTATTGATATCCTAGTTCATCCTAGCTTCAGGCAGGAGAGAGATGGGGGAGGAGAAAGAGGGAGAGAAGGAAAGAGAGAGAGAGGAGGGGGGAATGGGCAAGTTGGTTTGGGGGGAAATGGAGGGCAGATAGTGAGCAACCACTGTTGCCTGAGGCAGAAGGAAGGAAGGCCAGTGCGGCTTTGGTCTTTCTTACTGGAACTTCACTGTGCACTGCTTCCTTGTCATGCTGACCACATCCATGGTGGAGAGGGCCTGGAATGTGGGAACGTTCTGTCCCCAGCACTGGAGGAAGAGCCTCTGCCTTGTGCTTGCATCATCCCTTAGTTGAGCAAGCTGGGTTTGCCTTCTCTAGGGCAGTAGAGCAGCTTCTGTCCTACAGGTCAAGCTTCTCACACAGCAGAGGCGTCTCAGGGTGCTAACCGGTCCTTGGTCCACAAGCATTGGTACTAGGGGGCTCTGAGTGCTGAGTGGGGAAATTCTTCCCCAAGCAGGGAGGGCTGAGGCCTCCTAGGCTATGTTGATTTGGGCAAAGAAGGCTGTGAGCATAGGACACTGGAAACAAACCACAGCACAAAACAAAACAAAAACACCAGAGAAAACACTGGAGATGCTTTGTAACTTTAAGTTTGCAGAACAGAGATTAGATAATTGAAGCAAGAGCCAGCGAAAGCTGAGATTTCACAGTGGCCTGAAGGTTGGTGGTGTGGGTGTGGGGGAGCCAACAAAGGTTTTCATTACCCTATTTAAGACAGAAACAAAAAGGCAAATAATGTCATAATGAATAATGTCATTGTCAGAGTCCTGGGGTGTGTCTCTTTAAAAAAAAATGTTGGTTTTTTTTTTTTCACTTTGAAATTTTGCTTTGGATAGCCAGCAGATAGTGTTTTGCCATATTTTATACTAGCAGAATGCAGAATTTTAAAAATTAATTAACTGATTGTAAGTGTAAGATGTTAGATGCATTACCAAACTGTTTTTCAGTATGTTTTGCTTATTAGATGTTAAGTAACAGAGGGATCTTTTTCACACGCACCAAAATTAAGTAGTTTAATGATATTATGCTATCTGTAAAATAAGTTCAAACTAATGCTTTCACTGTAGATTGAATCCCTAAATATAGCATTTCCGATAAGGTGCGATAATGCCTTTCTAACTTGAAGTCAGCTAGCTATGTATGGCAGTTTACCTGGGAAGTGAATCTTTGAAGATTAAATAATTCTTCTTAATGGACATGGAGAATTAAATCACTCTGGCTTTTGCAAAGATAGAATTTTTTTCCCCTGGTGCTAATCTCACAAGGAACTCCTGGATAGAATAAGGCACCATCAACTGACTCTTTCTGTCATTTGTTGTTTCTTAAGGACACTATCTTCATATGGCATAGTTTAAATTTTGCAGAGTCCTTGGGGCTTCTACCCATGTCTCTGTTAGCCCAGTGGGTTTACAGAAGCTTTGCTTTGGAAGGAGAAAGAAACAGGGTTTCCCTTCTGGAAGAAACACCCACAACCAGGATCTATGTTTGACCCATGTATTTAATTGATAAAAGAAGATGAGCCCAGGAGATGAGTGCAGAGTTACTGAAGCAAACATCAGTACTGAGCATCTTACCCCAAAGAAGCCCATGTATTTTTATTGGCAAGCCATGAAATCAAAGGGATTTGCTTAAGGTTGGCCTGCCTCATTTGGGGTGTCCTGTTGTATTTCTTTGGGGAAGGGTGCATGTCCTTGAGTATTTTCTTTCCTCAAAGCTCTAGGTAATGTCTCTAGGAAGGAGTTAAGCAGATTCTACTTGCTTCACCCTGGTTCCATGATGAGTAATGGCGGTTGGTAACAGCAAATCATTGTTTATCCACAAACATGGCATTGTGCAAACACGCAGGCCGAGTCTCCAACCAGTTGGATTTCCTGGTGGTCAGCAGCTGATCCATGTAACTTACAACCTTCCTGGCTCTCTAAATGTCAGAAGAATGAGGGCTTGTGTATCTCGCCTCCTTCCCAGCTGTTTACCCTCCGATGCATTTGCCTCAGTACCTCGACCTTGATTCTATCAAAGCTGCCCCTTTCTCCTCCCCGGTTCTGTTTGCTTTACCCTGCCCCCGGTGTCACCTATGAAATCTGTTGATTATTCCACCTGGTTAATGTTAAATTGCTCTGGTAAGATGATGTGTTTGTTCATAAACACAAATGCTGGGCCCCCTGTTTACTGTACCCATGGCAGCAATCGTTATTAAACAAATATTGCTTTGTTTGCGGGTGGAAGCAGCAGTTTATCCTGTAAGGTCTGTTTAAAAAGAAGAAGGAAAAAAAATACACCACACACAAATACACACATACAAGACTTAAACGCTAGAATTTCGATAAAGAAAGAAAAGGGGAGCCTGTCCCTGGAATGCGGTTGAAAGCGCCCTAGGTTTGCTTTGCTTATCTCTTGCTTGGATGAAGGGGCCGGAGAGATTAGCGACTTGTTTGGCTTTTCTAAGAGATTTCCTTAGTGTAATGATATCTATGCAGTTGTTTGCCTTCTTCAGAGAGGGGCGCGATCTCCTGAAGGGCCACCAGCTCAGTCATAGAGCATCAGATGGCTGTGCAATTCTTTGTGGAACAAATAAGGACCTAGAAAGTGTAGGGAGGAAAGGCCTGGACTATGAACGAAGGGAGACGCTGAAAGGTACAGACAGCCCTTGGGCTTCATTTCATTTGTCTCTGTCTCCTGTGCTGGGCTGTGGGGTTGGTGTGATCTGGGCTGTTAAGTGTGTTTTCTGTGAAGTCTGAGAAGTGGGGGTTAACCTTGACGTAACCTGAAAGGGTCTGCTGTGACTGAACTATGAAGGAACTGCACTTTGAATGTGTGCTTTACATATTTTAAATGATCGATGTTTCACTCTAACGTGTCTTACTTATCTGTTTCATTTTAAGCTGGGTTTATGCCGTATGTCATTTCTAGTTCAGTAAAGCAAGCCTTGGCGTCTCTTAATTTGGCTTTGGTTGTGTGTGACTCTTGTCCCTTTGACAGCAGGAACGTCTTTGAATAAGAAGACCCCTCTGTTTTGATGTTTTGTAGACAGCAGAGAGAACTCAGCTCTCACCGTCTTTGTGGTTGGATTTTTCAAAAATTATTATTTGTTATCGTTTCCGAATTTGCCAAATTGAACTTCCTAGCACTTGGCTGAGTTAGAAAACACAGGGTAGAGCTAGGGTGGAGGGAGAGGTGCCTCTGACCTTCAGTGCCAAAATGGCGTCTTTTATCTCAGAGAAAGTAATCTGCTTCAGAGCAGCTTCCGGGGCGAGACAGACCTGTGTGTCGATTAGAGGTTTTGAAGGATAAAATTAAATAATTGTTCCTTTCACACAGCAGAGAGACGCGCAAGCCACAGGGTCTTGATGCCCTCCATTCACTGTGTTGCCTTGTTGCTGTTAGCATATTGTTCACTGTGGTCACCTGAGCGGTTAGGGGCTACAGACGAGGAGGCAGACACTTGAAGTGTGTCATTGAACCTGCCACTCAGTGGACGTTGTAAACCTGGCCGTGTGTACATTAAATTATGTGAAATATGGAAATGGGGAAAATACCCTTCTCTGAACTGGTGGTGGCTTATTCTACTGGGCCTTTTATGAGAGAGCTGAGCTATTTTCAAGTCCTAAAGATTAAAGTTCACTGGCAGGCTCTGTTAGTGCTCAAACTTCAAACCTATATTCTTGGGTGGAAATGTGTTTTAACTGTGCTCTCCTGAGTGAGCACCTGGCTCCTTCACGCCTGACCTTCAGCAGCTTCCTTGAGGCAAAGCAAACAGCCTACCCTGCGTTGGCAAAGCTCCCCTTCTCAGTTAATGACGTGAGCAAGGGCGGATCAATGTGCCAGGGAGTGGGCCCATTCTCTCCACTTATTTCTAGTGTTTTGTTCCAACTGGGGCCTTTCTTGCCAACATTCTGCTTACCATGGCTGTGATAATAATATCTTACTAACTTCCTGCCCACTAGCAGACAAGAGGGCAGATCAACTGGAGTCCAGCATCTCCGACTCTAAGCTAGAGTAGGCACTTTTCAGTTTTCAGAGGCCTATGTTTGGGAGTGGACTGGAGATGGGGTGAGGGGGTTGTTGCCTGAACTCACTGGTGGCTTACCAAGACTACATTGTCCTGAAAGCTTGAGTATGGTGGCTCTTACCTGCACTGTTGAAATCCTTTCTCCTTAGACATGTGAAGTCTCCTGTTTTCACACGGAAAGCCTGCAGGAGAAGAGAAACCTTGGCTTTTATTAGGACATTATTTTATTGTCAGCCTATTCTGCCAACTTGATTTTACGTCATGGGTTACAGAGGAAGTTAAACATCCTGTTCTCTACCATTCCAGTCTATCTGAATTTTCCTTATGCGTAGTAAATGCTCACAGCCATGGGATAGACTCAAACCCCCTTCCCCAGCTGATCATCTTGACTTTCCAGTGAATGAGACAGCCCTAACTGACTATTTGGGGTGTGGTGACAAATGCCTCTCATTCCAGCATTTGTGAGAACGAGGCAGGAAAATAGTGAATTCAAGGCTAGCTGGACTGCTTAATAAGACCTTGACTCAGGAATGTAAAAGTTGAGGATATGTATTAAAGACAATACTTTTTAGCTTGTACCAAGCCATATATTTGATTCCTAGTCACAACCAAAAAAGGAAGGGAAGAAAATAAGACAGTTGACTTAATGATAAACTGATTTTCAATAGCCAGTTAGCCCTTCTGAAGAGTTACAGAAAATATGGCATTTTAAAAAGTAGGTGTGTATAGTTGGTGGCTAGAGTTGATGTCACTTCTATCTTGATCAAGAAGTTAGACTTGGGTTTTACCTACATATTACATATAATGTAGAAATTATCTATCAAATTTCTATTATGTCAAAGAAGTACTTGAGAACAAAGAAGTTGATAAAAAGTTGTTAGGTTTTTTTTTTAAATAAATGGAGGAGGGAAGGGGAAAGGTATCTGTGTGTGTGTGTTTGTGGGTGCACTTCTATGCATACCAGTTCGAGAGGCCAGAAGACAACTTAGATGGACAACACTGTCCATCTAATTTTAAGACAGAGGCTCCTGGGCCCCTAATGAAGGAGCTAGAGAAAGTAACCAAGGAGCTAAAGGGGTCTGCAACCCTATAGGAGGAACAACAATATGAACTAACCAGTACCCCCCCAGAGCTGTGTCTCTAGTTGCATATCTAGTAGAAGATGGCGTAGTTGGCCATCAATGGGAGGAGAGGCCCTTGGTCTTGCGAAGATTATATGCCCCCGTACAGGGGAATGCCAGGGCCAGGATAAGGGAGTGGGTGGGTTGGGGAGCAGGGCATGGAGAGGGTATAGGGGGCTTTGGGGATAGCATTTGAAATGTAAATGAAGAAAATATCTTTTTAAAAAAAAGAGGCTCCCAGTTCCTAGAGGTCTCACCTAATTGGCTGGCCAAGCCCCATGGATCTGCCTGCCTCCATCTCCCCACTGCCTCCATCTCCCCAGCACTGGAATTACAAGTGTGTGCTTCATTGTAGATTCTGGAGACTGAAGTCAAATCCTGCTTACAAGGCAGTCAGTTTATTAACTGAGCCATCTTTCTACTCCAAAATAGAAACATCTTAGTTAAAGCCATCTCTCCCTCCACTTAATTAATAAATATACATTAATTCAGCTGATAACCACAAGCTGGTTTCTATGAAACCATAGGAAGGTAGGGGAATCACCACATCATACAGACTAGTCTGAGAACCACAGCTTGGATTCTTAGTCTCAAGATCTTGAGTGTCCCACACTTGCCCCTGAGATTCATCCACTGTGTGCCTATACCTGCTTCCATCGTGGACCCAACTCTCCTTGCCCTTGGAGAGCTGGTGCCTCACTTGTACAATACCCAAGTCTGTTTAGGGGCACCTATGAAGATCCCAGGTTTGCCTGTTCCACCCTCAACAAGAGGTCACATTTTGTTTTTGTTTTGGGCATGCATTTGACAGTTGCATTCCACCTGAGCTTTTACCAAAATCCCAGATTTTCACAAGATAGATGGAGACCTCTACAGTGCATGATAAAGTTGATAATACATAAATCATTTTTAACAACAGGTAATATGCATAATTTACGGTGTTACCGTGCTATCTTTTGATATTTATGATGGATAATGCTCAGTTTTTGCCCTCATATTACTGCTTTAAATTATACCACAAGAAAATTAATGAGAAAGTAGATTTATGGGTTTCATTTGTTTGTCAATTCGGAAATTAATTGGGTGTTAATTTTAGCCGTCCCTCATCAGACCCGGAGTTTAGTGTGTGCGCCTTACTTTGCATTCATTGTCGCCTACCTCCCATTTACTGTGGGTCACTAGCTTTGCATACATTAAAATAGCCCTGCGGCTCATTCCCTTGATTACTTTTTGAACTGCTATGCATTAGAAAATTTACGCCTTTCTGTTATAATTATGAAAATTTGGTATTGGAAGGTAGTATCTTCAGCACCTCGACTTCACTTCATGGACTTGTGCTTGGGTGGTCTGTCTCGCCATGATGTAGGACCAGTCGGGGCTTTGGACAAAGATTTGTTATGTGAAGGATTCATCCATGGCTTGTCAGAGTCACCTCAGAAGAGCAATGATCAGCTGCTGTCATTCACTCTTGTGTTTGGCTTGTTCTCCTCAAGCACTTCTTCTTACTGTAGTTTACTTTTTCTGCTTCTAGAGAGGGACTTAGTATTGTGGGAGTGGTTGCTGCTGTGCCTCTCCTGTCTAGTTTCCTAGCCCTGAATATGGCCCCCTACTGCTGCCCACTTCCTGTCCCCACTGCTGCCTGCTCCAGTGTCACCAAGTCCGATGCCATGTCTCATGTGGCATCCCCGTCCCACAAGGCCTCCACTAAGGGGCCCTGACTTTCATCTGGGCTGTTCTATTGCCTCTCTTTTTCAAGGGAGCAACTCACAAGTGGTTATAGGGTGGGGCTTATTTGATGTCCTAAGCCACCCCACCATGTAACTGCACCTTGCTCCTTGAAACTCCTTTGTTTGTCTTCTGTTACCATGTAAACTTTGTGTGCATTGTACAGGAACCAGTTCATTTGCTCAGTGAGACCCTGAAAAAGCACACACTTTAAAAAAAAAATCTTTCTTTAGATAGTGTGTTGATATTTTTTTCCTCCGTACGATAGATTCAAGATTAGGAAGAATTCTGTAATTTAAAAGTTCAGAACCAAAGCTAATGCATCATCCTCTTGCTTTGCTAATGTCTAAAATGCTAAGTTAAGAGATGAGAAAGCAACCGGGCGTAGTGGCGCACACCTTTATTCTCAGCGCTCGGGAGGCAGAGGCAGGCGAATTTCTGAGTTCGAGGCCAGCCTGGTCTACAGAGTGAGTTCCAGGACAGCCAGGGCTATACAGAGAAACCCTGTCTCGAAAACCAAAAAGAGAGGGAGAGAGAGAGGAGAGATGGGAGAACAAGAGACACATGTTTACTGTTTCTGGAATCCTAACACTCTTGGTCTGTCCCTCCCTCCCTCCCACCCTCCTTCCCACCCTGCTGGTTTTTGTTTTCTCTTCAACATTGTAGTCTACATCCCTTCATTCTCTACATAGGATGTGAGTGAGGAAGGGGTGGTCCTTGCTCAGGGCTACGGATGGCAATGCGTAGTTCCTCTGCTCACTGTCCTGGATGTTGCATTGCCCTTAACCTCACTTCTCTCACAGCAGTAGAGACATAGTCTACAAAACTCTGTTTGGTTTAATTTACACATCCCTTTGTGAACGGACCAAGTTCTTTAAGGGCATTTATTCTGCTTCATATAAATAATTGATCAGCCAAGTTAATTTACTTCTGCCTGACTTGGTCAACCTTAATTAACTGCCCTGGAATCAAGACCGAACTTTTTGTTAGCTTAAAAATCTTTTACAAGCGTGATAACAAGGGCTTTTTTTTTTTTTCTTCTAAATTTTCAGCAACAACACTGTAACCAAGGAAATAATCATAATAATAAAGCTGTGTTTTAGTTTACTATAAATACGTTGGCCTGGACATTATGAATTTTCCAGAAGGTCTCCACAGAGGAGTGCTGTTGGCAGCAACAATTAATAAGCATGTGAGACCCAGCTCTCCTTATTTTTCAAAGTCTCCTAAAAACAAACAGACAAACAAACAGACAGACAAACAAGCAGAACAAAGTGATCCTTTAAATTCGTATCTCTGTCATATTTCCAAGCAAGGTGGAAAGAGCATGGTCTGGGCTTCCTTCTGTCTCTGACAGCCATGGCCTAGAGTGTCAGGCCTGGAGGATTGCAGTGTATGGGTAGTCAGATGCCTGAGCAGGTCATGGTCCTGTGCGAAGGCATCAGGGGAAACTGAGGAATGGCTTGGGTAAGAGGTGGCTGAAGCCTCCAGAGACAGCTCCTCAAATCCAAGTGCCACACACTGCTTAACAGGACATGTTGTGCTTTCCATTCATAGTGGGGGAAGGTGACTCTTTTGGTGCAAGGAACAGTCCCAGAGAGGAGGAGCAGAGGTTGAACAAACAAAGGCCTTGGGACAAACCCCCTCTAAGAAAAGAGAAGGCATTGCTCCATCCCAGCCCGGTGCTTGCTTCCCACTGCCACAGTGGGAAGTCAATAGGAAAAGACAGGGTTGCTTCCTGAGACATTGAGGGCCTTTGCCTCTGTGTATTTTAGGACCTTCTCTTTTCCCACCTGCCCCCTTCTTGCCTTTGCTGAAATTCAGTTTCTCCTGGTCAGTGTACTCATTCGTCACTTAGCCAGAGCCTCTCTGAAGGAGGAAGTCTTGGTCAGGTCTTGGTCAGGTCCAAAATGGAGAGAATCTATGGCTTCGTCTGTCTCCTAATCTAAGCAGTAGTTTTCTTGTCTCTCAAAAGGGAATAACATTTATCTCCCTTCTGGACACTTGGGAGTTTGAGATTTAAATGTATCGGAGGGTTTTATATGGAGATATAAACACTTATTAAATGGCCTGGGATGTTTGATAGAAGCACTCATGGTCCAGACAGTGTCAGAGATACTTAGACACCTAATCTTTCATTTTCTACATGGACGTTTCACAAAGCCTCCAATTGATGTTGTACCTTTTAGAAAATTAAAAGTCCTCCAGCCCATGTACTCTAGTTAGCACTTGGCTGAGGACATCCTTAGACCAAAATAATTCCTTTATACAGTTTTAGTCCCAAACCCTGTACTCTCACAAACCTAATTCATGAGCCAAGTTCCTTGGCTGCAGGCCTGCCTAACTTGTCCTGGAGAACTTCGCAGCCTGTTTTGGAGCTGCACAGAGCAAAGGCGTTGCTTCTTTTCCAACTGCATCAGAGGTGGTTCATACTCCGCCTACCATGATGGTGTCAACCGAGGAAACTAAAACAGAGGCAGGCTCTTAGACACCTGTTCTCTGGCCCCAGATCTCTGAGAGCATGTGGTTTGAAGGCAGCACATGCACAACCCTGTTCCCTAGAGACAGAATATATGACTGTGTGCTCCTGTCTGAGGGCAGGTGAGGCAGGCTCAGAAAGGCCATTTGCAGAGAGATGGCTCAGCAGTTAGGGGCACTGGCTACTCTTCCAGAGGCCCAGGATTCAATTCCCAGTATGCCTATAGTGACCAATCATCCAACTGTCAGTTCTAGCAGGCTCTACAGCCCTCTTCTGACATCCTTGGGCACCAGGCACATACATGGTACACACACACACACACAAATGGAAGCAAAACATTCTTTAAATCTTTAAAACATGAAAATATTTTTAAAAAAATCTTAAAGAAAAAGAAGGGATTTTTCTGTCCTGTGAGTTGACCCTTTGTTATAGGCAGACTTGCCAGAAGGTGGGAAACACCTGTTTTATTTAGATATCTTTCTTTTGTAACTAATAATAAAGTGGATTTCATTGCCAACTACCCTGAGATATATGTCTATTCCCTTGTCACTGTGCAGTATTGGGGATGACTTAGGACTTACTGCCTACAAGGCGCCTGCTATACCACTGTGCTCCATCCAGCCAGAAACCTATTCTCTTATGCACCCAAACATACAACTGAGCAAGTGTGTGGTATAGAATGTAAAGCACTGAGAGACTCCTGGGCTCGAGCACATTTGAGATAGAGGAATAGTTTCATGTTCCTGGTCTCTTGTTGCGTATCTTTTGGGGCTGTTGTTTTGTTTTCTTGGGGTTTGTTTTGTTTTGTTCTGTTTTGATAGATTCTTTCCATGGTGGGGCATAAGCAGCTGCAGGCCTTTCTAAAGGACAGTAATTACTAGAAGATTTGGTCCAAAGACACAAGGAGACTCTCTGTTGCTTCTCATATTGTCTCATACCTGCTAACACCAAAGGCTCTTCTTGATAAACTCCAGAATCCAATTGACGACGAAATCTGTCCTTGGTTTCTTACCATGAAGCTGCACTTAACTATGGACTGGAGGCGGATGAAATGGGAGTCTTTAAATGGACAATTCTTCTCTTTGGTTTTCGGGCAAGTTGCAGAGAACGGACTTCTGTTAGTCTTTAACAGAAGCACCGCCTCCTCTTAGGGTGTCTTCAGTTTCCATGTGGTAGTGTATCTAGTGCAGTGGGAAAGAAATAGGTGGCCCTCCGTAAGGGTGATGTGAATGAAATGGTTTTTGTTTTGTCTGGCATCAGGAATTCACATTGAAGTCTTCATGATTTAAGCGTTTCTCAGCTTTGATGTTTGAACTGACTGCTTCCTCTGGTGACTAGAAGTTTTCCTTTCCACATCCTAAGTCTGTGAACTTGGCTTGTCACCCTGTACCTCAGCCTTCAGAAAACACGCAGTGGGTGAGGGATATGGAAGCAGAACACCTCCCGTCCTGTGCTGGCCGTAGTTAGCCATGGCACAGTGGCTATGAAGTCCCCACCCCACCCCCTTCTCTTTAAAGTTTACCTGCGTTGGAGGCTGGGCATGCGTGGAGGAACATGCATGCCACTGTAAGTCTTTGGAAACCAGAAGACAGCCCTCAGATGCCAACCCTAGCCATTTTGCCTTGTTTAGGACAGGGTTTCTATGCTGCTGCAGAAGCCAGACTACCTGGCACATACGCCCCTGAAGGTTTCCTTACCTCCAAATCCCATTTACTGACAGATGGATGCTTATACTACTGGATCCAGCTCTTCCTTGGCTCCCAGGACCTGAACTCAGGAACCAGGCTTATGTAGCCAGTGCTTTTACCCATTGAGCCTTCTCCCCATCCCAAGCTTCAGTTTTCCTGTCTATGCAGTAGAACTGATGATTACTGTTGGCAGCCACGGAACGTGTAGGAATCACCTGCGTTGATGGAGAATCCAGCTCAGGGCTGCTGATCAGTCGATGTGTTTTATCCTGGATGGGAACCTAAACTGCCTCCCCAAGCTAATGATTTTTGTGCTCAAGAGAATAACAAGAATTAAGTAGTATAGTTAGTGTTAGGTATTGTCTTTGCCTATAAGACCTGGGAGGCTGAGGCAGAAGGATTTCAAGTTCAAGGCTAACCTGGGCTTTACCATAGAGCCCTATCTCCAAAAGGCTGGGATGAGACACCACAAAACAAAACACTGAAACATAAAAGGAGAAAACAGACTTTTCTCTATTTTCCATTTTACACACACATATGTATATATATATTTTTTCCTAATAGACATTTTAGTACTTTCATTTTTTTTCTTTTAATTAATATACTTTCTGGCAATACTAAGGAGTGAACCCAGTATCCCATATTCGTTAGGCAAACATTCTATCACTGAGCTGTAGCCCAAGCCTCACATTTAGCGCTTGGAAATTCTGACCTCTTCTGTGGTCTGCCCAGCCAGCACTTCTCTCCAAAATTAAGAGTCTGAAGGATCGCCCTGAAACATCAGCCCTTACTCCTACCCTGGGGACCATCATCTACCAGACCAGGGGGAAAATTAGCGCAGAATGTGCTTTCTCACCAACAGTAGTTATAGGCTGAATTCATTCAGTGTCTGCAAAATGGGAAGTTCTTTTTGCCCCTGTCTTTTTAGCAGTGGCCTGTCTTATAGGAACGACCAA
Organism: Mus caroli; assembly: GCF_978045245.1. Taxonomy (NCBI): domain Eukaryota; kingdom Metazoa; phylum Chordata; class Mammalia; order Rodentia; family Muridae; genus Mus; species Mus caroli. The sequence goes on from NW_028227262.1 coordinate 49,498,962, forward strand.
TTTCTAACTGTCCAGATGGTATCAAGGGTTTAAAATCCTTAAAATGTGTTTGGCTGTTGCATTTCAGCACCAATTCCCTTACTGGGTCTTGTAGTGATGGGTCATGTCACTTGAGAGACTGAGATTGGAGAATATTCTCAGAGGATATTGTTTGTCCCAGAGCTTCTGGTCCTAATAATATTGAAATTTATACTTGTATGATGACCTCAAGTATTTTCTTTTTAGCAAAATATCTGAATCCCATCAGAAATTGGCTCCTAACTTCTTGGATCACCTGAACCTTTCTATTTTTCCTAAGAGGGAAGAAATTATATATTTGAAATCATACTTGAGTTGAATGACAGCCCCCTAGTCCTAAAGTAGGGGACCAGTCTACTCATGTGGGGAAAGGGGAAAGTAGAATAAGAACTGCTTACACGTTTGGCAACTTCTTTCATTCTGAACAGCAAGTGTTTTAACAGGTGTCTCTCTCTCTTTCTCTCTCTCTCTCTCCCCTTCCCCACCCCTCTCTCTCGCCTTCACTCCCCCCACCCCAACTTCTGGAAATCCTTCTCTCAGGTTTTTGAGTCATGATGCAAGAATCTGGGTCTGAGACAAAAAGTAACGGATCAGCCATCCAGAACGGGTCCAGCGGTGGCAACCACTTACTAGAGTGCGGGGCACTTCGTGACACTCGGTCCAACGGAGAGGCACCAGCGGTGGACCTGGGGGCAGCCGACCTTGCCCACGTCCAGCAGCAGCAACAGCAGGTACTTGCCTGGGAGCTGGGGTGCTGAGTGGTAACTGAGCCACTGTCTGTGCTGCAGGCACATCCATATGCCTGGAAGCAGCGTATTCTTAGGCGTCTAGCCTTCCTCCTGGACGAGACGAATTTTGAAACCCTCGGGAGGTGAAGTGTCCTTCCGAAGAGAGTGACTGTTAGACTTGGAGTTGAATGAACCTTGAGCCACTCTCTTCCAGACCCCAGTGTGTCACCTAAATTTTTATTCTTCATTTAAAATGACTCTGGGGGGGGGGGGCATGAAAAGGTTGATGCTTTAGTTAAGAAATAAAGCAGTAATTAATTAATTAATTAATTAAGCAGAAGCTTAAGCCTTACGAAGAAAGAAAATCAGGGCTAAGGGATGAAGGAAATGGGGGCCACAATGGGTGGGTCAGAGTGAGTAGTCAAATAGAGACACATATAGAAACATAAATGGTTAAATAGCAGGACCATGTCTATAAAACAGACCTCAATTTGGGACATGACTTCCTCTTACTTCTAGGAACTAAGGTGTATGCATTTGCATATGTTTGCTGGAGTCTGACATCACGTGTTGCTGGCTAAAATCACAGTGTTGCTTTTAACTGATCTCCTATCTGAACCTCTTCCACCCGTCCTTGGCCTGGGACATTCTCTTTCCCTCTTTGCCCTCCCCAGGTGGAAGTCAGTCCTTGGGAGTGACTGTTGAAACATTTCCCAGTGGTACAGGTGACCTAAGACAGGGCATTGTGTTGGTAAAAATTCAAATGTAAATAGCATTTCCTTGAACACTGGATTTGCTTTCCCACCCTGTGGGATCAGGAAATATTTCGAGTTTTTGCTCCTGATAACAAGGCAGGTTTGTCCTTGATTCATTTATCTTACGTGTAGTGTGGTACCATTTATAATCAAGTATTTGAGAGGGGAAAAAAAAAAAGGAATGAAATATCTTGAGGAAATTTGGTAACTTTTTCATAGAGAAATTGTTGGGAAATGCCATACAAGAAAAGGACAAACCTTCAAACTACTTTCTTAAAATCTGAATCAAATTCAAAGGAGTGAGGCTTTTGGTAAGGGCTGTCTGATGGTCTCCCTGAGACAGTTTCTCATGTAGCTGGGCTACTGGCATGGAAATTATGATGTACCCAAAGCCAGCCAAGAATTCTGGATCCTCTTGTCTCTACCTCCCAGATAGTTGAATTCCAGACAGTCATTAAAATGCATCAGGATCTCAGATGCAGTATTAAAACATCACCATAGACTGTGAACCCATTAGTTATCAGTTGGTGCCGCATTAGACCATAGAACCAGTTGGGGGAAAGATCTGGGAAAAGGAAAAGAAAGGGAGGTTGGCAGACAAACCAAGTCGGTTCACGGGGGTTTTGCGGCATGACTTGATCTCTTTTCTTGTCACCCCAGCCATTTCTGCCTCCACCCAGTCAGCCTGAATTTATGTCACTTTGTGCTGTATTAATTTAGTGCTCGATGGCTGAGTTCTAAACCATTCACACTAGCAAACCTAGCACTAACTGGCAGGAGTGTATTTGTACTGATGTCCATCAGTGAGAAAGCCTTGCGTATTTATGGGGGAACAAGTAGTTTTAGAATACTGTCTGCTGTGCCCTTAGAAGATGGAGGTCAAGATCAGCCATTTCTTTATGACATAGTTGAGGTGAGGCCCGTGCGGTGTGCACCCCAAGTCATTTGCATCTAGAGAACATCAGTTAAATAAGTGGGAGATTAACTTTTATTAAATTTTACCTGGTAGATGGACAATTAATTATTCAGAATAGTGAGATATTTAACCGAGGAGCCAGCAGGTAAACTTGCTGGCCACCACGCCTGAGGACTCAGGTTTGATTCCCCGCCATGCTCCTCCCTCTCTATACCCAAATGTAAAGATAAAAAAGTTTAAACAAATAACAAGAAAGCATTTAACCTACCACGAAAGTTTACATATTCAGTCCTCCTACTGCTCCCAGAATCCCACCCAAAACCATAGCATCAGTAACACGCGAGTGAAACAGGAGAACACTCTGGAAGCACATTTCACTTGCATCTCTCCCCGCAGATAATGAGTCACCATGGAGTTACCTGGGCCTGAGACCTAGAGAACATGTCGTTAAATAAATGGTCTTCCATGCATGTTCAAGTACTTGATTTTTGATTCCACTTTGAAGCTTGAAAATAAATATTTCACGGCAATTTTCTGTCTATTTGTCACTGATACGTTTGAGGGAGAAAGGCATCCGTCAGGTCTAGGATTGTGACTAAAGCCCCACTTATTATGGTTGGCGAGCCCTCTTAGGCCTTATAAAACGTCACCAGCTGCTTTGACTCCCTACATAAGAGAAGCCTCAGCACAGGTTGGTTGGGGGAAATGGGATTGTGTGGGAAGGTGACAGAAGAAAAAGTACAGGCTCCCTAATATTCCAGGGGCCCCAAGCTCCCCAGCTTTTCTGAGACCCGGAAAACAGCAGCAATTAAACACGTGGAGAAACTGCGAGTTTCGCTCGCTCGTAGACCTGCGTGGTTTCCGTCATTTTCCTCCCGCAGCCAGAGAGTGCCGAGCAAGTCGCAGCCATGCTGAATTCATTACTGCAGTAGTCACACAAAACCACGGATAAAATTTCAATATCTGCAGGCCACAGTTGAGTAAACAGTTGCACTGAAATTTAATTCCTGTTGACTTTTCCCCCATTCCTCGCCAGGGGCACATTCTGATTCCGTAGTACAAAGACAACAGGGGTTACAGCTTTGATTAATGTAGGACAGTGGAAGAGAGAACTGTAAAATATGTCAGAAGTCCATGGAACACAAAGATCTGGCTTCAAGCTGCCTGGTGTAAAATCGAGTTAATTACGCCATGAGTTACAAGGAATGGTTCTGAATATCCTGCTTGCACCGAAGCCTTTTGGTGTTAGGTGATGGTGGGGGTGGGTGCCCTGCCAAGTGAGCTCTGTGTTGGGCTCCTTCTTGCCAACCATGACTACAAATTATAGCAAGTGCCCTTTTTGGAAACTGTAGCACTCACAAAGAGCCACTACCATAGTGATCCCGTTGGTTGCCCAAGTTGCAGTCCCACACAGAATTTGTTTTAAAGAATTATCTAGTTAACAGCCTGGAGAAATGGGAGGCCGTTGCTTTTCCTTCCACTCCCAAGAAAAAGCAAAGAGCAGCGTCTGGCAGTCTTGGGTGACTATCTCACAAGGGCAGCAACTGTTGGGAGATGAATCGCCTCTGAAGACAGGAGCCCTGCAGCCTTGCTGTTCACTGTGGCTCCACCAGGCAGAATTCTACCCCTGCCCTCTAGGCAAATCAGCTAGGCGGGCGGGGCTAGAAGATGCATCATCATCCAGAAAGCTACCAGCCAAAGAGAAATGTGGCCATTAGCTGGAGAAGCCCGCCCCATACAAGTGCCCTGTCTTCCCTCCTCAAAACAAAGCATGTTCTCTCAGTGTTTCAACTCTATTTATATCCAGGTCCTGGAACTATTACAATGGTTTTTTAATAATGTAATTCGATAGCATTTCTGAACATTCTCTTGGAGCCCTTTAGTTGTCCTTTTACCCTATACCATAACTGCTTTTCACTTCCTATTATGCCTGCCCCCATTTCTGTCTCTGAGCTCTGTGTTGGGGAATGCCTACTCCATTATGGAACTTAGCAACAGATACTATTATTGATTGTTAAGGTTTTGTTCTCTCCCTCCTTAAGGGAAGGATTTTAAAATGTCCAGAGCAATTTCATAAACTCTGTGGATTAATGCATTTGAAAAGTCTTGAATTCTTAAAAGCACGATTTTATTTCCATATTGCTGCAAATGAGAGCTTTCTCAGATAAGCATATTACATAGAACATAATGTTTAGAAGTTTCTCCATATACAGCATATGCTGGCAGGTCAATTAACAGAATGCATACCAGAAAATGTTTATTCAATAAAAATGAATAGCTGTTAAATAAACCAGCTATTTCTTAGCAACATCCCCCTTTTAAATGATGGGTGCTTTCTTTGGAGGGGGGGGTTAAATTTTTTTGGTACCACTTGCCATTTTATTGTGTGCAAATCAGCAGAAGGGGAGTTTTGGTGACTGAGATTTTGGGGTGGCTGTGGTCTTGGGTGTGGTTATCATTTTATATGAGGAGAACAGGTGAGAAAGTCATTTAAAAAAAGATATTCCACACTTGCAACTGAAGAGCTTGTTACTTAATGTGGAATAAGCAAGCGAAGGTCTTTTTTTTTGTAGCTTATCTGACATTTGGTTAAAAATGTTGGAGTTTTTGGTCAAAGAAAGACTATGATTCCAGTCAACAATGTAAACAAGGAGAAAGAGTGTTCAATGCCTGGCAAGGAGGTAAGACAGGAAGAAAGCATAGGGAAGGCTTGTGGAAGTCTCATGTGAGGGAAGGGGTGTAAAAGCCCCACTGAGGTCGTGGGAAGAAAAGGGTGGTAAAGTACAAATAGATACACAGGGGCCTGAGCTCTCAAAGCAAATGGATCAACATACATTCAACAGGGGCTTAGAAAGTAGATAATCAGAGGAACCTGGCAGAATCATAGATACTTACATCGTGGCATTGACAGTCAGCTCCTTGTAGGCATGGTTCTGTTAACAGATTCAACTGTGGAGCTAAGGGCTGGGAGGAAAACTGCATTTTGAACTGAACACATCTGTATTTTCTTGTCCTTAATCTCCAAGCACAGGTTAGCAACTACTTCTCTGCTGCCGGCCTTGTGTTGGGTTACCATGCGTAATGCAGAGATAGCTTTAAAGTCCATGAGAAGAGGGTGGGATTTGCTCCATGCAAATCCATCACTGTGTCATGCCGGAGGTTTGGGCATCATGGACCTGGGTAACCGTAGTCATTACTTTTCTCACTGCCACGGCAGAACACCTAGAACAGCTGTCTAAAGAGGGAAGGATTTATTCTGGCTCACAGTAGTCCATCATGGTGGGAAAGTTACCATGAAGGTGTGAAGACACAGGTGGTCACATGACACCTGCAGTCAGGAAGCAGAGAGACATGAATGCTGGTGTCCAGCCTCTTTTTCCTGCCCAGGATTGTAGCCCATGTGGGGGTGTCTCCCACATTCTAGTTGATTATATATTTTATCAAGTTAACAATTAATGTAAACCGTTACGGTGTCCATATGGGCTCCAAGGGTCTCACATAGACAAATGTGTCCATGCCATAAGGTAATGTAAAGTTAGTGGATCTTGATTTGTAGCATAAAAACAAGTACTTGAAAGGTTACCTCTTCACTTTCAAAATGGTGGCATGTAGCTCGTCAGTGGTCTTTGTTTGTTATTCAATTTACTGGAGGGTACTGAGTGGGAGAGAGGTTGACTGCTTCATGCACAAAGCACATGCCTTGGTTTCTCATACATACCACCTTTGTATTAGTCAGGGTTCTCTAGAGTCACAGAACTTATGGATAGTCTCTATATAGTAAAGGAATTTATTGATGACTTACAGTCTGCAGTCCAATTCCCGACAATGGTTCAGTCGCAGCTGTGAATGGAAGTCCAAGGATCTAGCAGTTACTCAGTCTCACACAGCAAGCAGGCGAAGGAGCAAGAGCGAGACTCCCTTCTTCCAATGTCCTTATATTGTCTGCAGCAGAAGGTGTAGCCCAGATTAAAGGTGTGTTCCACCACACCTTAAATCCTGGATGACCTTGAACTCAGAGATCTCCCTGTCTTAATCTTCTGGAATCCATAGCCACTATGCCTCAAGATCTCCATACCAAGATCCAGATCAGAAACTTCTATCTCCCAGCCTCCAGATTAGGGTCACTGGTGAGCCTTCCAATTCTGGTTTGTAGTTCATTCCAAATATAGTCAAGTTGACAACCAGGAATAGCCACTACAACCTTCTTTAAGGGAACTGTGTGGAAATTACGCGACTTGTCATTATTAGTTCTTGCTTTGCACAGAGTGACCTAGCGCAGTGGACCCAGGAGTCTGGGCATGAGACTGAGGTACCAGTCTAGGTTAGCTCTGACATTCTGCTACTTTTCCACTGAAGTAGCCTGTACCTTTGCCGCTGCCTGGGATGGCTCTTTTGATGCTGTTGAGAGGAAAGAAATGATGAAATCTCAGCATCCTAGAAGGGAACTTTCTAGAAAAGTGGTGTAGAGAAAAGTATTACTAATATAGAGTGCCCTACTGGGACCCAGTACAAGTTGGAAGCTAACATATTCTTTAGCAGCTAGGTAAAAAATTAAATTCTAATTTTGCTCTGTTGAAATACACTGTTATCAGAGACATTGCCCAAGTCAAATTAAAAAAAGAAAATGTGGTTGCAGGAAAGTGTATGGTACGAATCAGTGATGCCCATGTTAGTGAAACCATGCAAACAAATTGAAAGACAGCAGAAATGAGAGTTTAGATGATTCTGGTAAGTAAAGAGAAGCCAGCCACAACAAAAACAGCCCCCACCCCCTTTTTCTTAATTCCTCTGGTGTCTATTTCTGGGAAAAAAAAGCATATTTTACCCTGAATACTAAATTTAGCTCTCTAGTCTCTGTTAGTTTAGCCCTGCCTCCATCAAAATATTGTTTTCAAAGATTTATGTAACTTGCAGGCCTCATATGAAATTCTTTCAAGTTGTGATTGCTGAACAGATGTGTGTCATTAATCTCTCCATTGGAAATTAAAATGGCGTGGGAGACCAAGAGGGGAGAGGGGCCTCCTATATGTTAAGAGATCATGGGAACAGAGCTTCAAATGACATCATTTTATCGGGAGTGACGTGTCTGCTCTCAGTGTCAAGAGAAGGCTTTGCTGCTCTGAGACGGTCACATTAAACCCTATTATGTTAACTAATAAAAAATAAAATAATCTCATTCTAGCTTGTCTAATCAGAAGAATCTCTTTGTGAACGCCGAGGAGATAGGATTTCAGTGATAACCTGTTGACAGTCTATCTTCAGGGGTTGCTAAGTGTTTGCTCTGCAGCGCTATGGGGCCTCTGCCTGTCCTCTGGGGCCTGCAGACCTACTCCACTGTGTTGTCCCTGCCTGCTTATGGACAGCAGAGCCAAGGGCGCTGAATTGGAAAGTTTGGATGACGTAAGCATATAGCCAGTCTGATGGAGTCTGGTGTACTTTTAGGTGGTACATAGATTACTGATAAAAAGGGTCTCCAGGCAGTTGGCTGCTTTTATGACAAGAAAGAATGGCTGAATAAATGGGAGTGGTCCTCAGAGTCAGGAGGAGAAAGTTGATGGAGAGATCTGAACTCCCTGTTCCAAAGTTTCTTTCATCACAGTAACTTTGATCTCAAATCTTTTGTAATTTTGAAGTGTCACAACATTCCCGAGACCCTTGTTAAACTCTGTGTTTTATTCACTTCACAGAAGGAGACCCTGTGTTGTTGTTTTTCACCCCCTGTGAGTGTGCTGTCCTGTGTTATGAGAACACGTGTCACTGTGATCAGACACCTGAGAGAAACCATAGTGAGATGAGATGGATGAAAAGTTTATTTTATCTCACAGTTTCAAAGATTTCCATCCAGAATCATTGGCTCCATTGTGTCTGTGACATGGTGGGACAGATGTCATGGTGATGGGTGCATCTGGCAGATCCACTCACCTCATGCTGGTCAGGAAATAGAGGTGCTTAAAACAAGACTCAGTGTGAAGACATGACCCCAGAGACCTATGTCAGCTACCTAAGCCCTATTCTTAAAGTTTCCAGAATTTTCCATAAGAGTGTCACTAAATAAGGACCATACTTTCAGTACAGGATCCTTTGTGGGGGAGGGAATACTTCTTTCTAAACCTTAATAAGGTGGGGCATCAGCAAAGTCCAAAATCCCCATATTTCTGAAATCCAAAACTAAGGCCTGATTCTATTCTAAAGAAAAGTTTCAGTTTGGGGACCATTTGGGTTTGTTGTTGTTGTTTGTGTTTGTTTGTTTTAATTAAATAGGAATGTTTAACCAATAAATCTAGATGGATATTTCAAAGTTAAAACCTTCCAAAAATCTGGACCATTTCTGAGCTCAAACATTTCAGATGAGACTCGTTCTCCCTGAATTGATCGTCTCTCCACTTTGTCCTACAGAACTTAATTTGTTCATTTGTGTATATGACTTCTAGTCAGATTTCCATTGCCCACTCCTGTGGAGGAGGTGATATAGGGAACACACTAATGTGGCCTGGCAAAGCAAGCTTACAGCCTGAGTGTTGGGCAGGAGTCAGGAGAGAAGCTAGGGCCACAGGAGAAGCCACAGGGAAGGCATGTGACAGTATGTGACAGGGAAGGCATGTGACGGTGTACCTCTATGAAGCCTCAGTCTCTACTCCTGTGGAAGCTCTGAGAATGGGCCCAGCTAGCAGGGAACGAGTCCCTGGGATGTTGGCAGCCATTAGTCCAGCATTTAATAATGGGCCACCGACATTGGACCTATTTGACTAGGGATCTATCATGGCTCCCCTCCCCTTTTTCTCTGCAACCCCTTGCACGGATTCTTTAATATCTTGTAAGTCCCACCAGGAAAGGACAATTCTTCTCTTTCTTTGATACTTTCCAGCACACAGCCCAGGGATGGCATACTGGGGTTCGGAGACAGCCCCTTATGGAGACTGCCTTCTCAGGTGTTTTGCAGTGGTGTTGAGATGATAAAAGTAACCTTACCTGGGGAGAGTGCACGTACCTGTCATTTGGGTCAGGAGTTAAGAGTCATTCTCAGCTAGATAGTTAGTGAATTTCAGTTCTAGGCCAGCCTGAGCTACTTGAGACTTTGTCCAAGAGAGAGAAAGAAGGGAAGAAAGGAAGGGAGGGAGGGAGGGAGGAAGGAAGGAAGAAGGAGAGAAAAGTAAGAAGGCTAAAAGTCACTACAGCTGTATATGTTTATTCTGATTAATATTATCAAGTACTTTGCCTTTAGCCTTGGCCTGTTACTAGAATCTCTTGCAAGAGTCACATGGGGAATGCTGATAAAACGCCTGTGTTCCTATTGATCACAGAGTGGGGCTTATCTATCTTAGAGAACAAAACTAACTAAGCTGGATCTCTGATAGAGTCTTTATTCCATATTGACAAAAGCTTCTTAGAATGAATTTGTTTTTAAAGTGGCAAGGGGGTTGGGGGAGGAGCGCATAGTGTGTATCTTTTGCTGGAAAAATACAGTGTGTAATTATTAAACAGCTGGTGCTATTGGTAAACTCATTCGAAAGGTGGAGATCAAACTGCCCAGGGATGGAAGTCTCCTCACCGTGGCATTTAAGTTGAAAAAGTAAGGGACAGTAGATGCACGCTGGCTTCTCTCTAATCCTTCTAGATGGCCCTTGTAGCCTCTGCAGAAACTGTGTGTGTACTAACTAACTCTTAAGTTTTCTTTCTTTTGGGGGGTGGGGGTGGGGTTTTGAGACAGGGTTTCTCAGTGTAGTCCTGGCTGTCCTGGAACTCACTCTGTAGACCAGGCTGGCCTCGAACTCAGAAATCCGCCTGCCTCTGCCTCCCAAGTGCTGGGATTAAAGGTGTGGGCCACCACCGCCTGGCTTAAGTTTTCCGTTAAGTGTGTCTGTGTGTGTGTGTGCGCAAGAAGTGCTCATGTGCTTGCATGCACATAGGATTGCAGGCTGAGATCAGAGAATAGCTTCTTGTGCTATCCCCAATTTTGTCATCCTAGTTTGTTCTTTGATTTTTTTTTTTTAAATTTTTTAAGATATAGCCTCTCACTGGCCTGAAGCTCACATCAGGTAGGCTAGAATTACTGACCTATAAGTCCTAGAGGTATACATTGCCTGAGCCTCCTCAGTACTAAGATAACTGACAAGCTACCACTCCAGGCTTTAATATTTTTTTAAATATGGGTGCTGAGATTGAACTCGGGCCCTACTGCTTAGCAAGCAAACAAGCAAGCAGTTCACTGATAGGGCTATGTCCCCAGACCCTGGCTTGTTCCTTTTATGGTGGTACTCAAAATAAAATTAACTTCTCCTCACACATTCATCCTTAGCAAGGTTTCTAAAAGCACAGGGCATACACTGCCATTTTTCATGCTTCCAGCCATGAGTGTCCTGTTGTGGTCTCTCCTTGAGCCCTTGAGCAAGGCAGAGAGTCTGCCGTCTCCACTGCTAACCCTTCCCATGCTGCTTTGTCTTGCCCTGAACTTCTGTCTCTCCACAGAGGAGGGAAGGTGACATGATGTCTTTTTAGTCATTCAAATCCAATAACTTTTAATCTGAAGGTTAAGTAGTGAGATATAAACTAAGAGATGATAATATCAATTTTATGTTCACTGAAGGGCACAATATACCTCTTTCTAGTCGAGGGAAAATTGTGCGTAAAATGTCTTTTGCTTTTCCGTAGCAGAGCCATGCCTTCTCACAGCCACGGGAAGAAAGATTTGGGGGAAATTTTTAATAAAATAAGATGTAGCATCATAAAGCAGGGCAAGAGTGGCGTTTCGTGATTCTAATTATTATATATTAATTTTTCAAGGCTGCGTGGCGCAGAGCAGAGCTCCTCTAAGGAAGGTTTCCCCCACTGACGCTCATTATCCTCCATAAGAACTCAGCCACCTTTTACAAGGTCAAAGACGGCGAGAGAATGACACGATGCTCATTCTTTTCTGACTATTTTTGGTCCTAATGTGTGTGATAAATAACACCTTGATCATATTGCTTCCCTCCCCTCATTTTGCTCCTTCTCCTGGTGAGCTCTCCATTTCGGTGCAGTAAGCATTGAACGTGCAGAAGCACTGGCTGGAAATGCCTCCACCCGGTTCCCTTTCATTCTGCTGTTCGGGTCATGAGACTTATATTTGTCTTATAAATACAAAGTTTTATGCTCGGTATTATGTGTCTATGTCATGTGTCCTTGTGTACGGACTTACTGTAGCATTCACCTGTCGGTCAGATGAGGATGACATCATGCACGGGGTGGGCATGCTTTAGTTACCATCACCGTTGTCAAGGTTATAGTCTGTAATGGGGTGATTCATGACAGTGATTGTGAGGGTGGCGTTCTGAAAGGAATCTTCAACCTGCCTCAGCTGTTTGTTGGGCACGTGTGGTATACAAGGTGCTGTGGTGAGCCTTTGGACCAGAACAGGCACCAAAGAGCTCTGGCGCTCAGGCCAAGTCCAGCCTAGCATTCCATACTGCAGAGTCCTGTGTAAACGAAGCGATACTCTTTGTTTACCACTGTCTACAGCTGTCTGCATGCCTGCACAGCTGTAGTAGTAATTGTCTCACAGATGTGACAACATGGCTGTCAAAAACAATTTAAGGATGCAGAAATGAATTTTGCCCTGAAGTTTGTGAGGGTCCGGTCCATCAATGGGAGAGGTTACAGCTGCAGAACCAGGAGGCATCTGGGCACGTTGCTTCCATAGTCAGGAAATGGAAGCAGACGCTCTGCTTGCTTTCTCCTTTTCATCCAGTCTGGTAGGTCAGTCCATTGGATGTCTACTCATATTTATGGAGGTTTTCCTTTTTAAACAACACAGCCTTCATAGATACACCTCTACAGGTGTGTTTCTTTCGTGATTCTAAACCCCATCAAGTTGACAGTAAAGATTTAACTGTTACAAGAGCCAGCCAAGGTAACCTGTTACAGCAGAAGTTATATGTCCCAGAAACCCTGAAATGTGCACGGTCTTGCACTTTACAGAAATAGTAGCCCTCCCCTGGGTTATTGAGTAGAATGTGAAATGTGTGGCAGATTTTCTGCTCTTACTTTGTAGTCATAGGGTAGATGATGCTTTGTGTATGTGTGTGTGTGTCGGGGGTCTATGAGTGTACATGTGTGTGAGTGTGTATTGTGTGAACGTATGTATGAGTGTTTTGAGTATGTTATATGTGCATGTATGTGCTTAAGTGTGTGTGTGTGTGTGAGTGTATGTGAGTGTGTGTGAGTGTATGTGTATGTGTGAGTGTATGTGAGTGTGTGTGTGAGTGTATATGAGTGTGTGTGTATGTGAGTGTGCATGTGAGTGTATATGAGTGTGTGTGTATGTGAGTGTGTGTGTGAGTGTGTGTGTCTGTGTGTGTGAGTGTGTGTGAGTGTATGTGAATGTGTGTGTGTATGTGAGTGTGTGTGTGTGAGTGTCTGTGAGTGTGTGTGAGTGTATGTGTGTGTGTGAGTGTATGTGAGTGTGTGTGTGTTGAGTGTATGTGAGTGTATGTGAGTGTGTGTGTGAGTGTATGTGAGTGTGTGTGAGTGTGTGTGTGTGTGTTTAGGGGGGTCTACATATATATACACATAATTTACAACTTTGGCTTTCGGTTTCTAGTCTGATGCAGTGACAGGTGGGTGTACTCACACTTCCGTTGTTCTTGTTTTCAGAAATTTAACTGATAGTGTCTTACAAATTAAGAAATTGGACATTAGTAATAGTTAAAAACCCTTGAGGCATGCTGCTGAGGAAATGGGGATTGGACGTTCTTGGTGAGTCATGGAGAGCAGCTGTCCTCAGCTTCGGCTCCCTTGCTTCCAGTGTAGGCTTTCTCCCGCTCATGTTCTCACCAGCAGACACCACAGAGAAATTCGGCCTTTCCCTCTCCCTTTGCATTCTAGGAATTCACAGTCTAATTGGTGTGCAATAAGATATAGAAGCACATACACGAACCATCAATAGAAATCTTAATGCACACAAAGATAAACTGAAGGAGACAAGCATAAGCTAATCAATCGATAGAAGAGTGATTTGGGTCATAAATCCTCAGTGGCCTAGAGAGAAAAATTAGTATGTGCATAGTGTTTTTTTTTTTAAAGGCTTTAGTGAAACTAGGAAACAGAAACTTGAGTGTGTGAACATCTGCTGATTTATTTTAAACCTTTCAGTGGGAAATATCGGAGTGGAGATAGATTGCTGAGCTATATAGCCTTGACTTGTGGCTTGGATAATTAAGGATCCAAAAAGTTTGTCTTGGACTCTTTTAATCCTGAGATAGATGAGATTAGGAGCAACTGGTGAGATAGATTTGAGCTATGGAGCAACTGGTGGCAGATAGTGAGTTGAGGGGTCTTCATGACCGACCTGAGTTCACTGGGCTGCAGGACATAGCTGCTGGAGTCTCTGTTAACATAGCCTGTGGTGTGAATGTGAGATTTGCAGGGATGAGATGGGACCTGCTAAGTCTGGCTTGTTTCCTTGGTAAGGTCTATATTTCCTATGCTTTAATATCAAATTCTAGCTACTTACCTCATCCTATAATTAGAATAATTGAAACCTAGTACCTGATTTGATAATAGTTGTCAGATCTGAAGATTGTTGTTCAGTGCACTTATTAACTGTATTTTCCAGAAGATGGAGTCAGCTTTGCTATTTTTTATCCTTCTGGGGCCTTTTGTCTTTTCTTTCTTACATAGTTGCTTCTGTTTTTTTTTTTTAATTATTTTTATTTTTTTAAAGCTTATCCAATATTTCACAAGTGATGAAAGTGTGCTCATTTCTGTCACATAGACCCTATTATACCTATTGTCAAACAACATTGGCTGTGGAGTGTGTGTGTGTGTGTGTGTGTGTGCATACAGGCATATGTGGGTACATATCTTGAGGAGGCATGCATAGGGGCATGTATGTGTGCATATGCATGTCGTTGTGTGCATGCATATGTGTAAGTACAAAGTTTTACAGTTCTGTAGATGACCCTTCTCATTCCCTCTGCAGAATTTTTGGTATGCTAACTTGTTCAATGTTTGAACAAATATTTCTATCCTTTTCCAGGATTACTTTAAGTTAAGCCTTTTAGTCGACTATCTCTGACTTGGAGTAGGGCTCATCTTTTGGCTGTAAACACACTACAGCATGTCCCTTGCCTTATTTCTCAGGTACCACACTACCCTAGCCGACTCTGAAGAAAACTCTCTAAGGCATGGGGGGGGGGGGAGTCTGGTTAAGCCGGGAGCCCTGAGAGCCATTTCACATTCATTCAGGTGGCTGGACCCGCCTGTACACTCTGCATCTCATCTCTCCTCACTGCAGAAGCCATGTGTGAGGCAGGTCCATGATCCAGGAACCAGGTTCACAGATCTACCAGCCAGGTTCATAGATGTGGTCCACAAAGCATGGACAGCCCTTTGTGGCAGGCCTGTGAGTTAATGCACGCCATTCTTGGTCAGTTTGGCCAAGACTCTCAGCTGATTCTCACAGCCCCTTTGGCTCAGCCCACATTGCCTGCTTTGTTTGCAAGGAATTGCATCTTTCTCAGAGGTTCTTGTGGGATTGTGTTGAGGACTTCTTAGAACTGATTGCCAGACCCTCCTTCAGAATTCTCAAAATCCAGGCTAGGCCCAAACAATTTGCTTCTTTGGTTTCTCTCGCCCATCTTCCACTGCTTGACTGAAGAGCCACACTGGTGGAATGGCTGGCAGGCAAGGTTTAGATTGTGGGATTGAAGCTCTGGCTGGCCCAAGTCACAGTCCTTCCTAGATGAGTTATTGTGGACATCTGAAAACTCTGCACCTCAGTTTTCATATCCATCAAATGGGGACAGCATCAACATTTACCATCCTGAGGATAACAAAGGACCAAGAGCTTGCAGCACATTGTAATGGTCTGCAGATGTCAGCTGGTGCTGTTATTATTAACATCATTGCCACCACGAATAAGAATTCGACCTACAAGAATAGTATGTGGAATACAAAGAATCTAATCCATGACTGTGTTTTTTAGTGTAGTGTTTACAAGATAAACGGTTGAATAGTTCCTAAATCTGATGGGAGAAGAGTTCAGTGGGTGGTTTTCATATAAAATCTTAGAGCCATTAAGAATACATACCTGTGCTGCTAAGGAGGCTACACCTGGTCTCTGTGGCATTTGTTTCTGTGCCATGTACCATGAGTATGCACACAGCTGCTCACACACGTGTAACATGCATAAAAATAACAACACTTGTTTAATATTTAATTACCTGAGGACTGACCGTGCTTTGCTGGGTGGGACGGTGCCCTGACCCCTGCTCTTTGGTTTCATTGTAGGATTCTTGTGTGTTTAACATTACTTTTTTTGCTTTTCTGTATATCTCAAGGTTTCCATAGCAACATTGGGTCTCTACTAAAAAAAAAAAAAAAAAAAAAACAAAAAAAAACAGAAGGTGCTTTTAAGATAAGACCCTGCAGGATGCAAATGAAATACATATGAAATACATACAATGATCTCGATCCTGTGCAGTGCCTTGGTCACAGTTTTTTCTTAGACAATAAAATAATTTTAAGAATTCCTTTCACATTTATTTCTTCAGCCACCACTTGTCTGGATGCGTTCTCCAGATCCACCAGTTTTCTGGATGCTCCCACCATGACCTGTGACAAAGGCAAATCATTCTTACCGAACCTTACTCTTCTGTGACAAAAGTCAAAACTCTGCCAATGCCCAGAGAAGTGGGAAAGAAGTGGGCCTCACTCTTCTGTTTTGCTTTTCTCCATTCTCCTCCATCCCTCGCGCCTCCCAGGCCCTATGGACACCCCCTTCCCATAGCCACAAGCACACATAGGTACACGCTTCCCAGCCACTTCTGTCCTTTCTGAGGCTACTTCCCTTTGGGAGTTGTAGAGGTAGGGGGACCATTTGACTGGAATTCCCTGCCGGAAGGGTGGAGCCCCACCTTTCACAATTCTTGCATAAAAAAGCTGTCCCAGCCAGGCGCACGGCTTTAATCCCAGCACTTGGGAGACAGAGGCAGGCAGATTTCTGAGTTTGAGGCCAGCCTGGTCTACAGAGTGAGTTCCAGGATAGCCAGGGCTACAAAGAGAAACCCTGTCTCGAAAAACCAAAACAACAACAACAACAACAAGAAAGAGAGAAGAGAAGAGAAGAGAAGAGAAGAGAAGAGAAGAGAAGAGAAGAGAAGAGAAGAGAAGAGAAAAGTTGTCCCGTGTGACCAGCATTCTGTGCCTCTATTTTCTTACCTGTAAAATGGAGCACTGCAAATGCACCTTTTTGTAAGAGGTGGTGTGGTGAATGTGTAAGTAGCACATTGCCCTTGGCCAAACAGTCACTGCTTTAAACCGTGCTCAGTACTGGATCACCCTCCTCGTCCCCGATCCTTTAAGGATGGACCAAAGCCATGACCAAGATAGTATGGATCCCAACATACTGGTCTGGTATGGACTGGGTTATTTCTCTAGAGTGTTCCATTCTTTAGCCTGCCTCACGCATCTTATATCCACATGTAATCAGTAAACTATTGAATTCTCCTTGTTGGAGTCTTCTAAGACCTGCCTCCCATGGATACAGGAATCCCCGTGCTTCATATCGCTGGGTACTAGACTGTAATTCATGGGCAGTTTCATCTATCTACTCATCTCTTCGTTTATCCTGACCTCAGTGTGAAGACTGTAGAACCAGTCCTTGTAGGCAATTAGTACCCCAATTTATCATTTTAGAAAAGAAAACACAAGTCCTAATCAATACAGAATCTCTACTCGGTACCCACGAGCGAGTACCACCGAAGGGGCCCCTTGCACAAATGTTTTAAATTTGGAGGCAGAGTTAAGGACACAGTTGGCCTCCAGAATCTGAATTGAATCAGGGTTTTATTTCAGATAAAAATCTTTGGGTCTCATAACTTAAAAAACACAACTTTTACTGGCATTACGCAATTTGCCACGGGTCATTTACCAAAATGTTTGTATATGTAAGTCCAGGTTCTTCTCTTTAAAAAGAAGGAAGGGTGGAGGGCAGGGGTTGGATTTTGCTAAAATCCAGGTGGCGTTCGGGTTTATATTTAATTTTAATTGGAAATGAAATACAGGCAAAGGAGGGGGGAAAGACCCACCATGTTTTCTTTGCTAAGAGTATCCATTGGGGAGAGGAGGGGCACCGGCAGCCAGATTTTAAGACGCACATTTTTTATTGGCATGTCTATTTTTTTTTTTCTGGCTGAATTTTTATGCCTGCATTTAAAAAAAAATTGAGTTTTCACACATGGCAGGCATTTTTATGTCTCAGTGCCACTTGCCGCCTCCCTCTGTATTTTCCATGCCATTATTACCTAGAACCAGGAGGGCGTTCTTTATACGCCACACAGAACCAAGAGCTTTCCCCAAGTCCTCTGCTGAGCCCCTTTTGAAGCTCCAAATGAGGTAATATTTAATTCTTGCGGTTTATTTTGATTTCTGAAGGAGTGAGGAATTTTGGAAGAAAGAAGAGTAAGTGAAAACCTTCATTTTAAGCCAGAATTTGAAGGTCCTACAAAGTACAGGTACATTTTGTGAAACTGCCAGGAGACACCAGCAGAGAGACTGGACACAGTTAAATGGCGGGGTGGGTGCATGGACAGGCAGAGGCAATGGGCCAGTCCTGAACTCCCAACAGTGCCCAAGAGAGCAAAACCTTCTGTGTTGGCTCCTGTGGGTGTAATCTGGGCGTTCCGAATTGGAAACGAAATATTAAATAATTATAAATTTTAGGATATACAGAATAGTTTACAGAAAAATTAAACGATGCAGATAAGGACACAGAAAAACGAGGTGTGGTCTACAGTCCTGTTCTCCTGCAGTGACGACTCTTAGAGTTCTTTCTCCTTCCATTTCAAAGATAAGTTCTCCTGACTTCCATAGACCTGGTCCCATTCCCTCCGTGCAGCTTCAGGGATGGGAAAATGGCTGACACTAAGGTTGTCCGCCAGCCTATACCCCAGCAGCTGGTTTTCTTACTCATTAGCTCAGCTTTTTATCTCAATTTTAATTTTTAAAAAGATTCTGTAGGATTTTACTTTTAGAAAAAGAAATTTCATGGTTCTGATTTCCAGCCTCACTATTTATAAACAATGTCATTCTCTTAATAACACCCCTTCTTCACATTTGCCCAGCCTTACTAGATTATTTTGTTGTTGGTGGTGGTGGTTATTTTCAAGACAGTGTTTCTCTCTGTAACAAACAGTCTTGGCTATCCTGGAACTAGCTTTGTAGACCAGGTTGGTCTCAAACTCACAGAGATCCACTTGCCTCTGTCTCCCAAGTGTTGGAATTAAACACGTGCGCCATCACACGCCTGGCTGCTGGATAATTCTTTATCAGGAGCAATTCTTTAAATATTAACTCATTTCTTCAGTCATTGACTGACTGACTGACTTTTATAGATCTTTGAGACATAGTCTTATTGTGCAGCCCAGAGAGGTCATAAACCTGGTAACCCTTCTGCCCTGCCCTTTTGAGTTCTGGGATGACAGACATGCACACCACACCGGGCCCTCCCATTGAGGGAAAGGAAAACTTTAACAAGGCACCATGACAATTAGATTGTATTTTCAACAGTGATTACATTTTTGGAGGGTGGGGGAGGGGGAGGCATCCCAAACATCTCTGCTATCATAGACCAGTGTGAGTTGGAAATCCCTGACATGAAGTAGTAGCTACAATATTAGACATAGGATGGTCTCTAGGTTTATGCGGAGTCTCTGCATGCAATGGTGCAGGGTGCGTATATAAGACACCCCCCACACTCTCTGTGTGTGTGTGTGTGTGTAGTTGGAATTACAAGTCACTGTGAGCTGCCTGCCATGAGTTTTGGGGTCTGAACTGAGGGGCTGTGCAAAACCAGCAAACACTCATAGACTGAGTACTCTTAAAATCCCCATTCTCTCTAAGCGGAAGCACAACTCTCACCCACATCCCTTCACACAAAATATAACTGGATGCAGCTGAATTCGAACCTTCACCTGCAGGCTCTAGGGCCTCAGCTGCTTCTCAGACCACCAGGCTGACCTGAGCTATTTATTGTGTAAGTGATCAGTTCGTTCAAGTGCTCTCTCCCATGACGCTCCCCTTGTTCCTGCACTGCAGAAGCCCAGTCTATCATGTCTTCCATTCCATCCCATTTCATGTTGTGTCTGGAAAGGAAGTAGCCCAGTATTACTGAAGACAGTAGCTTTTCCATTGCCAACCTGCCCTTGCTTTACACGGAGCCCTGGCTTTTTAACAAATGTGCCCACAGATCTTTAAAGCAACTGTAATTTGTGGCTTGTTGGTTTCTTTTCCAGAGGGAGGAAATCTTGCTCCTCACCTGTTGCTCTGTCTCCTCCTTCTGAGGACTCAAACCTGGTCTACTGAGGAAGACCTCAGCAGTTCCTTCTGATCCTAAACCACTCCAGACATGGCAAACGCTGGGTGAATTGTCAATGTGCTGTGGGCAGGGAATGGATTTTGGCCATGTCTCCAAAGCCCTTCCAGATTCCTGTCTTCTTGTACTATCAAAAGATAAAAAGGATGCTTTTAAGAAATGGGAAGCCTGGGTTTATTAATAAAACTCCACGTCAGCCATGAATAGCAGTGGTTGCAGCATATTTTCTAGACAACTTAAAAGCAGCCATTCTAAGGTTGACAAGTTCCCGTTTATTATGGCTCTTGTGTTTTGTCCATGGAACCAGGAGGTTTATACTGCAGACTTTGTCCAGGTGCCCCAAACAGCTGTCATGGACAGACAAGACTTGGGACATACTTTCTGTGTTTTCTTTGTATTGCGTAACAGGCCTGAACGCCTTGCCTAACCAACAAAAATGTATTTGGTTAAAATATTCAAGTACTTTGTGTTTCTTGGGGATGGGGATAGGGGTGGGGCTCATGATTAGCCCAGTCTCTTTGGTGAATGAGTTAAACCCTTGGAGGAGTCACAGATCTCCTCCTCATTGTTTTAATATCTGGAGTCATGGCTTGTTTTGCTTTAAGAATGGTTCAGGTTGTTGACACAATGTCCTTTGCTCTCTGACAGGTATTTAGTGTTCCTCTCTCCGTGGCTTACCTCCTCTGCTCACATTGAGGCGTTCGCCACTTAGCAGAGAACAACTGGTTAGCCAATAAATAAAAGATTGTACTCATGAAGGATTGTGCTAGGGCGCACGGTGGGGATTTTAAAGATTCATAACCTACAAGTCAAACTATGTACGTTTCCCTGGCAGCAAAATATCTGTTTGTTTCTGGTTTAGGAAACAGACTTTAATGTTCATGCCTGATTTTACGGAGTTGGCACTTTATGCCAAGTTCTTGCCTTGTGGTTAAGTCAACTAACCTGTTAGCCAGTGTCTGTTGTGGGTTAGGCCAAAGCCCGCATGCCATGCCAAAGAGGACACTTTTAAGTCTGTCTTTATCTCATTCTCACCTATAAAAACAAGCTGGTGTGTCTGCTTTTGGCAAGCACAGCAGAGCAGGCTGAGAAACAATCTTTGAAGAAAAGTTGTCATTTGGAAATTTCCCACTCTAAAGCTGGGATTTGAGAGGCAGAGAGCCTCCTTTCCCTGAGGTGTCCCTGTGGGCACAATTGTATTGTCACAGCAGCAAAGAGACAGGTTTAGTGGGCCAAGGAGAAAACAAGCTATTTCACTTCCCTGGAGGGGTCCAAATGGATGCCACTGGGAGGGGCTCAGGTGCTTGCTCTGTGGCTCCTCCATGTGCTGGGGAATTCATGCCAGGCTTTGCACCAGGGGGAATGTGTGCTGCATCCCCCACCATCCGTTGATGCTCTGAAACAGAGGGCTCATGCGCCTCCTCAATTCAGGATGCTCCTGCCTCTGCCTCCTAAGGGCCCGGCTTCCAGGCCTAAGCTCTGAGCAGCCCCTCAAGCCACTCTGAAGTGCACCGCTCCAGGCTCCAGGCTCCATGGAAGAATCGCATCGGATAACCACACAGGCTTTTCTCACAATGATTTTCTGAAAGGCTTCTTTGGATCTTAATCAATACTTCCTCATGTGTTTTTTTGTTTTTGTTTTTGTTTTTTGTTTTGTTTTTTTTAAAGTCTTCTTTCTGATTTACCCCCTGCAAGAATGACAAAGTGACTTCATTTAGCACTCACTTAGGCAAGTCCTCATTGATCACCCCTGTGCCCTGCACACTCCTTTTTCTCTATACCTTATCCTTAAGAACATGTCTGTGAAATTGTGTTTCATTTCTCTCCTGGCTCTTTCTCCATAGTCAGAATTTTTAAAATTCTTTGGATGATCCACCCCCATATTTTATGGATGATAAAACTAAGCTCAGACAAAATCAAGGCTTGGCCCTTTGATTAGTGCTTGCATGCATGCGCCTGATGTGTTTAGAAACTGCCTCGTAGGGCTTGCTGATGATGCTTCCATATGCCAGGGTGAATGAAGTCAGAAACTGGTCTTGTGGGTACCCATAAAGTGAGCACCCTCACCCAGGCACCATGTGTGCCTGTGTGGCTGGGTATTCACAAACCCAACTGCTTATTCATCTCTATTGTCAGTAATTGGAAAGTCAGCTTTGTCACCTTTAAATCAGGGGTCAGCATACTGCAAGTTTACATTGTGTCTGTCCGTCTATCCATCCATTCATCTTTGCAGTGTGTGTAGGGAATCAAACCCACAGCTTTGTGTGCTCAGCGATCACACTACCAGTGCTTTATAGCCACAGCCCTCAGCCCCAATACTTTATTGAGATAGTATTTTTTTTATATTTACTTATTATATGTAAGTATACAGTAGCTATCTTTAGACAATCCAGAAGAGGGCATTGATCCCATTACCGATGGTTGTAAGCCACCATGTGGTTGCTGGGATTTGAACTCAGGACCTTTGGAAGAACAGTCGGTGCTCTTACCCGCTGAGTCATCTGTCCAGCCTGAGATATTTTTAAGTTATTGTTTTGCAGGGTTTTTTAAACTTGCATTTTATTGGGGGAGGGACCTGAGTGTACTACACATCATGGGGGGGGGGGCAGGACTGCCTGTGGGAGTTGGCTCTGTTTCTACCGTGGTGGTTTTGGGAATTGAAATCAAATTATCAGGCTTAGTGGTAGGCTCCTTTATCTGCTGAGCCTTCACACTGGCTCCAGATTTGCAAACACTTCTAGGTCTGTCAATCTAACACGTTTCCAACCAGTCCTGGCTAGGGCCTGGAAACAGGCCTCACTGTTTCTCAGGTAGACCTCACTACAAGTTTCAGAGGCCTGGCCTTGGCAAGTGGTTTGCCATCTCTCTCCTGGACCACATGAGGACAGTATCTCAAGGAAACACTGTCTGTGCAGCAAGGTGGTCCAGTGCCTGTGCTAATCATGTGATTCCTGCAGAACCTTTCTTCTTGGAAAAAGAAAACGAAAGTTCCCCAGTTTTGCCTTTGCAGCCATGGTTAAAGGTTTCTCAATTCCTCAAAGCCTGGTTCCCTGCGGTTATCCCACACGGTTCTGACTGATGCTGGGAAAGAAGCACAGACTTCCCAGAATACACCACCAGTCCCTGGTGAGATGACCTCAACCCTCCTCTCTAGGTCACAGGTCTCTTTGTTTTCAGCTAGAAGGAACCTCTGCTGCACAGTCCTGTGTAGCCATAGTCTCCACCCACCCTCCATCACCCTCCACCATCTCCACACCCCCTCTGTCATTTTAGAATTTTTCCATTCATGCAGGTATTTCCAGGTATATAGAGGCAAGGCAGGAGATCACTGAGCCGAAGTTCTAGGGTAGCCTGGGCAATATGGCAATACTCTTGAATTGTCAATGAAATAGAAAACATTGTTTGTTTGTTTGTTTGTTTGTTTGTCGACCCATGTGCACTGAGAAGCTTCAGGGCAGACATTCTCTTTGTGCTGTGTGTAATACAGAGATTTGCTAACACTACACCAAGCAATGGCTGGTGGCTCCAGAACAGTGTTCCATCTAAGGGCCATTGCATGATTTTTGTGCAAGGCAAAAAATTAAAGTTCAAAAAGACAAGTTCATCTTTTTCCCATTGTGGAGTCAAAGTGGTTGAGTGGTGAAGACAAGAAAGGATAGACTCTGGAGTTGAGGGAGAGAAGCTGAGTGTCTCACTGCCTGCGGCATCCCTCTCACAGCACGGCAGCTCTTGAGAAGTCTTCAAGCGGCTGACTCACGTTCTCGGGCAGTGGATAGGAAGCTCTCTCCGTGGTAGGAGAGGGTGATCCCCGGACAGACAGGGAGAAAATGATTTCTCAAGTGTTCCAAATGCAAAAGTTCTGCTGCAAGCGTGGCCCAGGAACATTCATGTCTACCAGCCAAAATCCTGTGGTTGTGTCTCAGCTGAAGCAAGCCACTCGCCCTGTGAGCCTCTAGTTTCTGGTTTATCGCAATGGGTCTCTTTGTCCCTGTGCTTAGAAATGACTCCAAACACATAGTTTCTGCCTGCTGTTTTGGTTTGGCTTTTGTGTTTTGTGTGTGTGTGTGTGTGTGTGTGTGTGTGTGTGAGAGAGAGAGAGAGAGAGAGAGAGAGAGAGAGAGAGAGAGAGAGATTGATTTTGTGGAGGAGTAGACATTATGTGTGAGAGTGTGGGAATGGTCTGCCCAGCTTCTCAGACCACTCCCCAACCCCTCCTGCTGTGTGAGTTACTGACCTTAACTCATGGACTTCGTACATAAGAACTCAAGAGATAAAACCACACTTGGAAGCCTGAGGTTCCAAAAGTGCTACTGCTGTGTCAGCCATTTCTTCTTGGACTGAAAAGCCTGTAACAGGGTGATGTCCCATTGGTCTTGCATCTTTGATCCCTCATTGACCAGTGCTGGCATTGCCCTCGGATGTAAAGGGACCTCCTCATGTGTGGTGAGTGTCTCTTTTCATGGAACAAGAAAGTCTCTCCCCATGTAAGAGTGGACTTTACCAGCAGGGCCTCGTCTCTGCAGCTGGTGTAACTCATCTCTAGTGTCCGCTGCCTGTGAGGCTTATTTGCCTTATTTGCTCCATCCTTTGGCATCATGAGCCTAAGGGAAAGCTCTCATTATGTGGGTCTGAGCCTCAGGGCACCGGGCTTGAGCCACCTCCTTGTTGCCACTCTCTTGAGCACCCAGAAATTAGATGCTGTTTCTTTTTTCTCCAGTTCCAAACTAAGCCAGAAGGCGGCCTCTGTTGTAGACACTCTGTGTTTTGGGCCTTTGTGACCTATGAAATAACTAATGAATTTTCTAAACAACCAAACCAAACAGAAATGCCAGGAAGAGGGAAGGCGGAGAGAGAAAATAATTGCATTATACATAGGGTCTGTCACAAAATGTGATGCAGAATTCAGGGGGAGAAAACATTGAGTGTGGAACATGGCCTACCTCCTACGGGTTGTGTGGGCCTCAGTTTCGCCATCTGTAAAATGATGCTCTGAGCATCTTGTGCCCCTCGGAGAAGTGGAACCTAACATCTGAGTGGCGATGAAGCACAGTGGATGCAGGACTCTGAATGGTGAGCCCATTGTGGTGTTCCTTGAATCACTCACCTCTCCCAGACTGAGTAGGTTTCCTCAGGGCCTCTTGTATCCCATGGTACTGTGGGGTCTTGATTTCTTGGGACATCCCTTCTCAGAACTAGGGACCCAATGAACAGGAGTTTGAAAGCTCCCAAGCTCTAGTGTCTCCAAGTATTGGCTTCTGTTCTCTTCTTTCTTTGGTGTAGTAGTACAAGAAAGCTTGAGTTTGCTTCTGTGGGCACAGTGAGTCATGATGGAGCAAGTGCTGACCATGGAAGCTAGGGCCCACTCTGAAGCACGGGAGGCTATAAGATGCTTGACGGGAAGGGAAACTGCTAGGACTGTAACTTATCAAAGGCATGTTTGCTGTTGGCCTTAGTATAATAATGTTAATGAGATTATTAGGTGGGGGAGATTTTTGATAAATAATTGATAAGGATTAGAAAGTGCCTTTTCTGCAAATAAACTTCAGAATAATTAATATTCATGGACTCTGTTTGTCAACAGAAAAATGTAAATGAAGAGCTGGTCCCCTTACCAGACTCAAGACCTGAAGGACATCCATGAGACAGGGGTTACGGAGAGAAAAAGCTAACTTTACAACCCACACCAAGAGCCTGGCCTTACGTAGGTGCATACTCCTTTTCGTGCTCTGTACACACATGTCCCAGCCCACCTCTTCCCCTGTAAGAACCTAGGAAAGGAGGTTTGTAATAGGCACAGGTTGCAGGGTATGGAGGGCAGTAGGCGGTAAGGGGCAAGGCGACATGATGACGCAAAGGCAGTGTAGTGGGAGCCACTTTTATTTCTTACTTATAATCTCAGTGCGAGCTTGGGTAACGGATGACACCAGCCCTCTCACTTCAAAGCAGGGAGAAGGCACAGATGACAGAGCGGAGGGAGAGTGAGAATACAGAGGTACTAACAACAGGAGGAAAAATGCCTGTTTACGGGATCACATTTGTTAGCAGGCGTTCCTCTGATATTGCTCCCTCAGGAGGAGCAGGAAAGATGTGTAGCGGACGGTGATTTAACATCTGAAAATGGTACTTAAAGAGTTTCTGCCTGGTAGGAATGTGACGGAAGCTTCTGAATGGAACCTGGGGACTTCATTTCTTCTATTTATCTCTCTGTCTCTCTGGCTTTAGTCAACCGTAATTGCATATTAACCTCTCACTTAGATTTAACCCCTGATGTGCCAACTTTCTGCCTGATACAAAATGTACATTTATCAGAAACCTTTACCAAAAAAATTATTTAGATAAATTTAAAAACATCAACAACATGGTGTATGGTTTTGGTTGGACAGAGGGATGCATGGAGGGATGCAGAAGGAATACAGGTAGACTGCAAAGCTGTCCTTTCTTTCTTTGGCAAAGAAAGGGGAGAAAAGGCAGTTAAAATACAGACATGAAGAAGAACAAAGATGGAAAAAATAATAAAACAGCAAACACTACAACCCTGTTCTCACTTCAAATTCATTATGGCCCGAGCTGAGAAAATTCACTGTAGGTACCCTGCATGGAAGCTGGAGGTGGGGGGGATCAAGGAGGAACCTGAGATGCTCACTGCCATCCAGTCCTCTCGCTCAGTAGCCTTTCGGAGAGGCCCCTTAACAGCTTATGTGAAACAAATATTAACACAAATTGTATAATTACATCAAAATCCCCAATTCCTCAATGATGCAAAAACAGCTTTCAGCTAAGAATCCACCAGCAATAAAACATCTTATAGTCGAAGCAGCGTACTCCCAGGAAACCCCAAGATGGGATCTGAGCGACTTTCACAGTTTATTTTCATGGTATTTAAATTATGATACCAGTGGGTATTTTTAATTAGTGTGCACTTGTCTCCATAAGCCATGTTGGCAAATTTGACTCATTCATACAGTAGTTGCGGAAAAGAGGCCAGCACAGCCTGCAGGAATTAAAATAAAAAGTTCCTGCAAGCTGTTATCGACGTGACCATATCTCATTAACTTTCAAAATGGAGATTATTTGCCTGAAAGCTTGATTTGACTAGCAGTAATCAAATATTAGGCCCGACGGAGTGTGGGGTGGGATGGGGAGGGGGCCTCGTTGTGATGTATATCACCGAGTGTTCTGCAGTTCACTTTAAATAGCAGTATAAGATCTTTGTTTTGACAAAAGCAATAGGAAAGAGAAACACAGACATATGGCCCCGAAAGTATTATTAGGAGAGTTTTATTTTAGATGAGGACTCATTATTTACTAAGTTTCCTAGAAGACAAATATGAGTATGATGACTGCTGATTCCTTATCTCATTAAGGATCCAGAAGAAGACATGGAGTAGCATCCCCCACCTCACATCAAAGTGTAAGCTTTGGAAACAGCCTATCTTGTGACTGGTTACCTTTTCTTATTTCATTGGATTCACTGACATAAGCCTTGAATTTGTCCATCGGACGCCTGCCATTGTTTTAACTAACTATGATGAAGGTGGTTGTAAAATTACACACAAAAGGAGAAGAAGATAAAGAGTCCCTTACCCCCTCTGTCTTTAAAAGGAGGGAGCATCTTACTTGAAATGGGTATCTGGCCAGTCATTAAGGAGTCTGATTGTGAAAACCTGAAGTTCCCGGAGCAGGTTAGACACAGTCTCTTTTCAGATCTTGTATATTCCCACGTGCACAAAGGAGCATTTGTACTGGGTAAGGGTAAACTGTAAGATGAAGATGTGTGGGGGGCGGTGGGTGACAGGCAAAGAGAAAGGTTCAGTTAAACAAAAGACAGGAGATAAAGTCTTTGCCTTTTTATGTCTTTGAACTGAGAACACGGTCTGCATTTTACTACAGGAGAACAAGGCTACAGTGTAAGTAACTGGTTTTTGCATTAGGCTCTCCCTGGAGGTAGCAGAAAAATATCATGTCCCTGCATGAAATGTGAATGTGAAATCTACCAGAAAGAAATATTTATGACCATTTCATGCTTGATTAGACTTGGATGACATCTGTTAGCAGACAGGAGCTGGACAAAGAGAGAGTCGCTCGGGGGCAAATGTTAACGGAGTTGTTTAGATGATGCGAGGGTAGAGGCCTCCATTTACTGCCAGGCAAAACACAGGAACTGTGTTAGCCACAGCACAGCTGACAAGCATCACTGGAATGGGGACCCTGGAAGCTAAGTCGATGAACAGTCCCACGCAGCTGTCCATCCTCACCGTGCTGCCTCAGTTTATATCAGAATCCCTTAACATCTAGGGAGCTGGCATCTTAGTAAAGTTAAAAGATGTGACACAAGGATATACAGAAATTCTCTCCACCTTTTCCCTGTAAGTTTCAGACCTTGCCTCTAGTTTTCTCAGTGGAAGAGTTCATTAAGCCACAGGGCTACCCTGGTTCCATTCTGCCCCCCAAGTTCTTATCGTAGTCTCCTTTGTTAGTAGGATTCTAACTTAAACATGCATGGCTTTAAACCATGTAAAGGTTTGCCCAAAATGAGAAGAAAAATTAGTTTTTTAGAACTTACTACCAGTCATTAAACGCACTGAGGCAGGTACTGCTGTCTCGGCCGTGGCTCCTCTGATTGGAGCGATGAAGACTCGTTTCTTTCTGGTTCCTTTCCCAGCCTCTTTTCCTGTAACTTCTCTCTGTCTGGAATGCTGATGGGAAATGTTATTTTGTTTTTGTTTGCAGCAGGTCTGTTGTTTTGATTTTGTCTGAGTGGTATGGAAAACAGTACGTCACTTAGAGTGGGTGTTTGTGTACCGGCCATTTGGCCGTTGCACATATATTTCTCATGCTTATTACATGATGACAAGGGAACCAAAGAGACACAAGTTTCCAGCCGATTTTTTTTTCTTTCCAGTTTAATAATAGTGAGAAAAGAAAAGAAAAGAAAAGAAAAACAAAGTTAATAGATTTAGCAGTTTGACGGTGCACAGTGCTGCAGCTGACTTAGTTTCTTTAACGTTTTCATTCCTTGTGGTGAGGAAGGTATGTAGGTGAAGGTCAAGTGAACGCACACATCAGTTTCTGTAACAAGCTGCATGTGGATAGCATTTCACATTTTGCATAGAGTTGTGAAATGCTGTAATTTAAGAAGGGAAATGCATAAAAGGATAATAAACACACGTAACATCATTCCCCTGATTAGTTTGACGTACTTCCCCTCCACCCTGGTTTTTGGGCCACATGTAGAAAAGACTTTACCAATACATGTATCTTAATTACAATGATTCGAGATGAAATTTGGATGGAAAGCCAGAACACAAATCTCAGAGAATAACCTCTAGCCGTTCCCTGGTTCTTTGTGGCCATGCAAGCCTTCTCAGTAGATAGGTGCATCTCACAAGAGCGTAGAAGTTAGCCCTCTAAGTAAGTAATTCTTGGTGTAATACAAAAATATAAAATGGAAACGATGATTAATTTTTCAATTTTTCTATGCAGATATCTAATCATTGTATCCATGGACCGCCAAAGGCACCCATTAAAGATTTAAAAATGCAAGAGGAAGGTAGAATCCAAAAGATGAGATTTGGGATTAAATAATGTAAAATTACTGCAGGGCGATAGTGACGCTCGTCCCTCAGTGAGAGATTTTCTCAGACCCCTTGGAGAGCCACTTAAAGTATTGACATGACTTACACACTTTGTCCTAGCACTGATGTTAACCAAATTATGTATTAGTGATAAAATTATGCTCAATTTTTTTTTTTTTTTTGTCTTTCGTGTCATGTGTGCTTTCTAATGCTTTAAATAGTGGCCTCCTGGTAAAAAGGGTGTTTTGTCACACCCATATATGCTGCGTCTTCCTGGAGGCTTTCCATTTTAGCTAGGAAAACGCAGTGTTCAAGGGTTGCCTGTGTATGTACACTGTGATTTTCTTCAAATCAGGGGAACTTTTATAATCCTAGAAGAAGGAGACCTCTCCGCCTCGGTATATAAAAGCTGTCAGGAAGGTCCAGCCGGGCTTCTCCGAGCTCCGCCGTGCTCTTTATCACTTTGCTCAGCCCCACATAATAACATCTTCATCTGAGATTGCCGTGGCACAGGGGAGCCGCATTTGTTGATCAAATTTGGCTGGCTAACACTGTGATCTCCTATCCTGAAGTGCAGAGATGTGCCTGGAATATGTAAGTGCAAAGCCAGCCTCCTGATTGATTGATTCTGCCTGTCACAGAACAAGATAACCGGATCAGTAAATACCCTGTGCACTCACCATCGTCTCCACAATCAAAAGTGAGGGCATCACGGGGCTAGAAAACACTGGGGCATGATGGGATGCACACATTTCCAAAGGATAGGCAGGAACACATCCACAGACACACATGTCCACACAAGCACAAAGAAAGGCAGCGCTTTGTGTGTGGCTTCTTCCAAGGGAGCCATGTTTCAAAAAGAAGAAGAAGAAAGAAAGAAAGAAAGAAAGAAAGAAAGAAAGAAAGAAAGAAAGAAAGAAAGAAAGAAAGAAAGAAAGAGAAAGGAAGGAAGGAAGGAAGGAAGGAAGGAAGGAAGGAAGGAAGGAAAGAAAGGATTATCTATGTGATTAGAATGCTTCCTGGTTGTAAACCTGGAGTTTATTTTGCAACTGTCATCTTGGAGGTGTTGGACATTTGTCATAAAAAAGTTGTTATTTGAGTGCTTTTTACAGAGGAGATTGAGAGAAAGATTAGAGGGCTGGAGCCTGTAAGAGGTCAGCAATGGTCCCCAGCACAAAGGGAGCCTTTTCCCAAGACTTGCTACCTGTTAAAATAAACTTTTTGTTGAAACAGATGGGCCAAACACATGTAAACAAATTGTTTAAACTTTTACTAAATTCCCAAGGAGTTCTTTTCAAAAGTAGCACAAGGTGGCCAGATCTGGTGTTTAATTAAACAGAGTTCAAAAAGAGTTGAAAGAACTGAACCGGTGTGAAAGCTGAGGAGATGAATGCTGCTGACAGGTCGCCTGGGGTCACACAGTCATGGCGCCAGGATGGTCTCCCTAATGGCTCTTGTCACCATCTTGCTTAAGTCGACACTTTTCTGTTTGCTTCTTTCCTCCCATAAGATTTTTAAGTTCCTAGGAGACAGGGTACCATGTGTTCTTGTCCCTGTGTCCTCATTTTCCCGGAAGATGACACGGTATGTGGTACCCAAGATGTAGCGACTGAGTGAGGGTGGGCCCGGGTGTTGGGCTTTCTTCAGTTCATCTGGAGTTGTTCTTCCCCTGAGTTGTAACCAGGCTCTGGAATTTGAATGGCATCCTTAGCTCGTTTGGAGAAATGTAATCATTTTCCTCGTGTCAGGTGGCTGCTTGAGACCCCTCCAGTCTTCTGATCTCATGCCGTGGGAGATGGAGAACAGATACTGAGACATGGTGCTTGTTGGACTCCCAGCTACCCAGTGAGATGAAGTGCTGCTGCCTCCTCTGCCACATTGGCCTCTGACAAGCAGAGCCTCGTTCCTTGACTGTGGTTTTTGCACAGATTTGTAAGTGGGCCCTCGCATGCCCACGGACCTGTTTCCGTGAATGCCTCTGGGCTGGGTGATGTCTAGACTATTTCAGCAGAGGCATTTCTTACTTTTCTATTTCTGTTTTATTTGGCTCAAATCCGTGCCTCCCCATTTCAGATTCTATAGTTTGGCCCACATGGGCTATCCCCATGGTACATTTAAGGAAGCTAAGGTTTAGGAGTAACCAAGAAGTCAAAAAAAAAAAAAAAAACCCACAAGTGTCTGTGTAGAGAGCCTCTCCTGTGGAAGGTGTGTATGACCCAAGGACTACAAGTGAGAGTCTCACACGTTGAAACCAGCACTCGTACTTCAGAAAGAATTATTACCATGTGTGAGATGTCTGGTTAGTTCTTTGTGACTTAGTTATTTTTTATTTGAAATGGTTAAAAATGCCTTTTGGCAGAATTGGCCTCCTTTCTTAATTTTCTGAACATAAAGCTTAAGTGAGTTTAATGTTCTTGATTTAAAAAAAAAAAAAAAAAAAGGAAGTGAGGTACTGATGGTCTCAGAGAAGCTGGTCTGAGAAACAGGTTTTGATTTTTTTTTTTCATTTTTTCCCCCCCAAAAAGCCAAGAGTGCAGTATTCCCTGTTCATTTGGCAAAAACTCCTCCTAGTAACGTTTTATAAAATCATTTTCTTCTCGGGGTGTGTTTTATTTCCTTCCCTTCCCTTTCAGGAAAGAGAGCGAGTTTTATTGGATATTTTTGTTCCAGTCCTCGTTTCCATTATTTTTGCCAAAATTCATGGGTGTTCACTCTCTGTTTGCATGCCTGTAATAGTCCTTGAAGGATTTGCATTTGGGGACAGCTAGGGCAAGGCTATGCAAATCGATTTAGTGGTTTTAGTAACCTCTATCCTTTTATTTACTAAGAATTTTAGAGACAAACAATTAAATGAGGGAGGGCCCCTTTGAGTCTAAAGTTCAGAGGAAATTCCTTTGCTCCTGCTTGTATGATGTTGTCCCTTAGTTTCCAAGGGAAGGGACAAAGTTTCAGCCTTAATTCATTAGGAGAAGGAAATGGTGAATAGATTTGTTTCGTGAAGACAAAAGCAAGTCCCTAAGATGGTGCACCCCTCTGCATGTGAAACAGCCTTGGCTGTGAGTTGGCTCTGTATAGACTTTTTTCTTGGGAGTTCATATTGGGTGTTTTATCTTCTGATACTGTTGTCTGATCCAAGTCAGGTGTATTTTCTGCTGTGGAGTGAATGATGCCTTCATCCCTTTAAATTCAGGCATCTAGGTTCCTAAGCAGCATCTTGGTGTATGTATGGTCCTTACAGGGAAAATCAGCCATCGAACCAAGCCAGTCTAACTGTGCCTGGTTTCTAAATCAGACCTAAAGGATTTCTATATTTGGGTTTGAGCTGATGATGCAGGTTTATCTTCTGACTGGGGAGAATTCTTATAGACAGATCCAGGCCAGGTCTGGCCGTCACTGGGCTCTTGATCTTCCCATGGCCACTGGGGAGAAGACACAGCCCCTCCTTGGGACTGTGGGCTGCTGCTGGACTCTTGTGTTCTCTCAGGTGAGATTTTGAAAAGGTGCTTCTGAGTAAGAGTGCCTGGGGCCCCTGTGGCCTCTGCTGCTTCAGACCTGAGCATTGGTGTTTGTTGCTGTTGCTGCTGCTGCTGTTCTTGTTTTCTTTGTTGTCTGGTCTCTGTTGCCAGACTGACATATTTTGCGTGTTACTTGGAATTTTACATATCTGAATGATGAGCTAAACAGAAAGCAAAGGTTTGCTACCATTTCCCAACGCTGTATGAAATCTGAGAAAACAAAATAAGTTTCAGCGTGGGCATCCTATGGTTGGCCACCTCCCATTCATAAATGGCCTGACTCCCTGATGATGCTGGGAAGCGGGCCCTGAACAGTTGACCAACCAGAGAGTTAATCACAAATTTTCATTGCTGGATAAAGACTCTTACAGAACATAGCCTGTTTGTCCTGTGTTTCAGTCACCTGAGTCATAGACCATGATCAGGGATTGTGTGCTCCAGATGTCTGAAACATATGTTGAGGGGTAAGTGACTAGGAGTCACAGCCATGAAGCCCCACTTCCTAAGCTCTCAAAAAGGAACTGAACTCTTAAGAAGTTTTCTGTGGATTTCTTCATCATTTCTTCAAACATTTGACCTCTATTTGGCCTACACATTGTTGCCTCCTCCTCATTGAAGGAGCTGTTTAAGACATCACCTGGGCATGCCTAGGGAACATGCTCAGGTTAGTTAAAAAATCTAACATCTCTAAGTTAAAAAATACTTCTTTTGGATTTTAGTTTGTGTGAAGGGTTACAAACTTGGTTTGAATACCAACTTGGTTTTCCCAACTTCCCTCTCTTCTGTTGATATGTGCCCTGGCACATGGACACATAGGGGATGCTCCAAAGAACAAGGCCACGTGGAACAGGAGTAACCTGTGTCACCAGGAAGTGTTTATGAAATGTTAAAAAAAAAATAAAATGAGAGGGATTTTGCCTGAAGTGGAAGTAGCTTGTGTGTGAAACATCAGTTGACAATGTCTCATCTCTGACTCCATCCGGGGCACTAATTAAATAATAGCAGAATGTGGATTAAAGGGCATTACATTCCAGTGGAGGTTTTGGGGGCACTTTACCCTCTACTGAAGAGTGTAATGGGTAAGTCTGAAGCGGCTTGTTTCCTAAGCTCTCTAATAGACTAGAATTCTCCCCTCTCTCATCCCTTATTCTTTATAGCTTGATGGCCTTAAGGAAAACAAAACAAAACAAAACCTAAGAGTTGACAGAGACTCAAAGAAAATAAATTTACATGAAGTATGATTGGGGTTCATGATGTGAAATTTCCAAATAATAAAAATATTATGTTGGGAAAATATAGATGCATGGATGGATCAGTGATCAATGGCCCGCTGTCCGTAGCATGTTGCTCTCTCTTTCTCTCTGGCTTAGTATGCCCTCATGGTTCTAGCTGAGGCACCTTTCTTGGCTCACATGCAGACTGCACCACCCCAGACAGCATGCCAGCATGCTGCTTCTCCTGGATAGCGTCACCTTACGTGGATTTACTTGTAATGTCACTGGCAGTGAATTCCAGCAAAGGCAGACCTTGTTTCTCCCCTGCCCTGCTGTGTCTCTCCCTAAGTGCCTGCTACAGAGCAGGAACTCAGTATTTACCTGGCACAAGCAGGCATTTCCTAATCTTACACTGTTCTAACACCAGCCACCTTAATGTGCCTGGCTCCCTCTCACCTGAACCAGACCTTCTGAAAGGACCCTATTGATAACTCCATTCCAGAAGGGACATGAGAGACAAAGGCTGAGAAGCCACGGTTAATCGGAATTCCAGACTAGTATTTAGTTGCATTTGTCCTGGTGTTTTGGCCCCGTTTCAGATAGCTAAGCATCCCTCATACCCTGTAATTTAGTATATTGTTTCAGCTTTCCAAATAATGGCTTGCTAATGGTAAATGTTGTTTAACTTTCTGATTCCGAGTAGCTACCTGTTCAGCAGAATTTTAAAATTGCTAGTGATGATTGAAGGCAGGTTAAAAAAGCACTTAGGGAGCTTTTGGCTGTATGTTTGGCGTCGGCTTGAATCGGCCATGACCGTCATTATTCTTTTTGAATCTGAACGTACGCCATCGAAGAGGCTTTACTTGATTGGTCCAAAAATGAAACTCATCTTTACCAAGGCAGTTCTTTCTTTTTAAATAAACAGGGTATCCTTTGGATTATTCAGACTTAGTCGCTGCCTCAGTTTCTCTGGTTGCTCTCTAAGGCTAAGGGCTCTCCTAACTGTCTGTACAGTCTGCTTGTGCACATTGGTGTTCCGTGGTCATGTTTTTAGTGTGTCAATTTTCACCTTTCACCTGGTTTGAGGCACGGTCTTGTCTTGTTTGAGGCTGCATAATGAACCAAGTCGCGGACTTGTAAGTTACCAGGCCATTTCCTGCCTGTCCTTGCCCCAGAAGCACTTGGATTGTGGACTAGGATTCAGTCTTCATATGGGTACCGGGGATTCACCAGCAAGCACTTTACCTACTGAACCATCTACCCAGCCCCTTTATAACCTATTCTTGAGTACCCTATAACATTCCTTAAGCCCAGTCACCCTCCTCTTCAGTCTTCCATATGGCCATAGGATTCATGGCTTCTCACGCCACCCCCCCCCCCCATCTCCCCAACCCCACTACCTCCATAGAGTAGAATAAAAGCAATATTGACCTGAGTTGAGTCAGGCTGTGGTCAGTCTCCATTGCCTGTGAGTAGGGAAAGTTTGGTCACTGATGGACCACTGATGGCAACAGACACCTAAGATCACTACACCAGAATACAAGCAAATGTACTTGAAGCTTGTGAGTCTGTCTGAGTGCCCTGCATGGCATTGGCACAGCCCACTACCTAGCACATTTCTCAGACAGTATCTCTGTGACCAAGCCATGCCTGACCTCAGTTGAATGGCAACATTCTCCATGTAGATCAGTTTCCATAGCTGTGAAGTTTTCAGGCCGATTCCTCAAGCCTCTTTCTAGTATCCATATGTCAGCTGTCCAGTGGAGGTCTGCGCTGGGGAGGAATGGGTCCTCTCTGACTGGGAGCCAACCAGCACTCAAAATGTAGCAAGGACAAAGAGTTAATCAGGGTAGGTGGGTTTCAGAATTAAGTAGAAATACATTTTTTTACTTAATGCCAATTGAATTGTTTTGCTTGGTTTTGTTTCTGAAGTTATGTGTATGATTTTTTTTTAATTTAGTTAATTTTGGGAATGGGTGGGGTTATATTCGTTCTCTCTCTCTCTCTCTCTCTCTCATACTATATAGCCCAGGCTGGCCTTGAATTCATCATTCACCTGCCTCAGCTTTTCAAGTATTTGAGGTGTATATTACCCTTGTGTCTAGTTCTCACAAGCTCCCTGAGACATCTGGGCACTGCAGAGCGAGATCAGAGTGGGGCATTTGCCTTGCCCTCATGAGGTCCTTGTGAGTTTGAGCCCCAGAATTTATCAAAAAACCAACCATCAAACAAAATCAAAAACAAGATATGGCGATGTTGCCTTGTGGTCGCAGCATAAAGGAGGCAGGGATGGATGGATCCCTGACACTTGGGAGAGTCAGTATAGTTTAGTGCCAAATTCCAGGACAATGAGAGACCCTGTCTCAAAGGGGGAAAAATGAGGAAAACCACCTGTATTAGTTGCTTTTTATCGCTGTGATAAAGCATCCATGCGAAGGCCACTTATCTAAGGAAGGGTTTATTTGGGACAAGTGGCTCCGGTGTGTAAGTCCATCACAGCAGGGAATTTTGACAGCAGGTGGCAGACATGGCCGAGTGCTCACATCTCAAACCACAAACAGGAAACAGAGGGAACACACTCAGAATGTGTACCTCAAAGCCAGTGCCTAATGACATACTTCCTCTAGCAAGGCCAGAGCATCCTCTACAAACATCCACCAACTGAGGACCAAGTATTCCGATGCCTGAGAATATGGGGGCATCTCATTCAGACCATCCAGATGTCCCAGATTGTGCTGGGGTGCGTGCGCCTATATGCCCCTGTCACGTATGCACCCACATATATACATGCACACAAATGTACTCTTCAGAACACAGATTCAAATGAATCTGTTGCTGCAGGCTTCCCATATTCTAACTGTCCCTGTTGTGTTTTCAATCATATTTAGCATTTTGTATTTTTCCTTACACCTGGAGCCAGAGAGACAGCCACAGAGACAGCCACTTTCCTCCGGGAGTGCAAATCCTCCGCTGTGTTTGATCATAGGCAGAGATCGTCAGCCAGCTTTGGAGTTGCTTTTTCTGAGAAAAGCTCCAATAGGCCCAGCTTGAGGAAAATAACACACACACACACACACACACACACACACACACACACACACCAGTGTCAATTGAAAACCAGCCGGGTGGCAAGCACTGCACTGTGTAGTGGGAATAGTGCCGCCTTCGGCCCTTTGGGTGATTGGGGACACAGTAGAGATATTGTGAAATTACCTTTTTTATTGGTTCTTGAGCCTTCCGCAGTAAATGCCTCTTCTTGAAGGAAGCGAAGAGAATCCGTGTGTGCCGTGTGAACTTGGGACGCGTGTGTGACAGTTCTCCTCAGCCTGTAATTTAGCAGAGTTGGAGCTTGAGTGTTTCTTGCATTGGGCTAATTTCCCTTGTGAGCATCATTATGTTAATCAGGCTGCCTTCCCTCTCGTGTGTTTACTGTGACTTTTACTGTATCAGTGGAAGAGTCTTATCTGTTTTATTGCATTTTGAAATCAACATCTTTGGGAAAGCCGCCCGGTGGGTCTTGCTAGATCGTTGATTTTTGTTTTCTGCCCCCTGCCAGGTCAGAAATGGCATATTGGTAAGCCTTACTGTAGTTTAAGAACCCACAGTTGAAATACCATAAAAAAGAGCTAGCTGCTGAAGGCCAGCTTGTCTCTTCCCTACCTTACCTTCTCCAGTCAGGGTTGTTTGTCATCAAAGAAAATGGGTCCTTTGTGCAAAATCCTCTGTGGGAAAAGTCACTGTGGACCTTCTCCATGAAGGCCTGCAGGTCCAGAACCACTTCCTCTGTCCCTGGACTCACTTGGTACTTGCTAGCTTCTACTGCCATTTATGACAGTTTCCTCTGGCCTTGCCTGGTTAGAGAAAATCACTGTTGGCATCCCTTGTATGAGCCATCATACACTTAACGGCAGCTGTTAAGTGGCTCCTGTCTTCTTTGTCACACTAGTCCACCATAACCCTTTAACCTTTCCTTATAGGTGCCATTTTCCACCCCTTTCATTATTTTTGCTTGCTCTTCTTTGGATTTCCCTAAGCCTTTTATACGTCTCTGAAAACATAGTAAGAGAAGGGTGTTCCCTCATCCACTCCCGAAGTTCCGCAGGTCAGAGGCCCCCAGTTGTATCTTCCTGCCCACTATACTTTTCTCTGGCTCACCTTCCCAGCCCTGAAACGTGTGGGGTTGTAAACACCACTCACACTGGGTTTAGCCTGTGGTCTGTGGGCTAAAGGAGAGATTTAAAAGTGAACGGCACCATTTCTTTCTATCTGTGTCTGCTGGTGGTTTAGTTTGGGGTGGTTTTTGCTGTGCTGTTTTTATGGACAATCTCTGTCCATTTCCTGTCTCTTACGTGAAATGTTTAGGCTTAGGGAACATGAGAGGACAGCGGCAAGCATGCACACTCTTGATTCCTGCCCAACCTGTCTTCGGTGTCTCTGTCACTCAGAGTTGGTTCAGAAGGCTATGTCCTGCCTGACCGTGTCCTTTCCGGACGGCTCACCCTCATCTTCCAAGTTATTAGCCTAATAATAATCTCAGGCTCTCCAGTTACCATTCTCATGTTGTAAATGTTTACTTTATTTTATGTTCATGTATCTCTGTGTGTATGTGGTTCTGTGTATATATCTGTGTGTCTGTGTTTGTGTGTGCGTGCATATGTGCACTCTGAGCACATATCTATATGTACCACCTGCTCACAGGAGCCTATGGAGGCCAGAAGAGGTGTTGACTCCCCTGAGCTCGGAATTACCGAGAGTTACTGTGAGAGTGCTGGAACTAAACTGGGAAGGCAGTGAGCATCTTAACCACCGAGCCATCTCTCCAGCCCCTCTATCCACTTGATTCTTAGCCTCTCACTCCAGAACAGGGGCTTCCTAAGGCCTCCCAACATCACCAGTTCATTGCCCAGATTGTACTGGGATGAAGAAAGGTTTCATGCTGCAGGTGGGGATGAAGGATAGCTGGGCCTTGGAAGGTTGATGTTCTTGCCTTAGGTGTGCCTCCGATTTACTGAGTGACCTGGGGCAGAACCCTGGGGGTTACTGGCATAAAGTCTATTGAACAAAGGAGTTAAGCACCAACTTCTGAATGTCTCACAGTGAAAAAGTGGATTTGTGGGGAGTGGTCCCTGGAGTCTGACCAGGGCAGGGAGAGGGACCACAGAAAGGAAGCAGGCTAGGGCTCCCACAGCAGAGAGTGAAGTTACTGTCTATTGCACTGTGACTAAGAGTATGAGGGGACCCAATGCCCATGACACAGTGTGTATGTCTCATACTGAGCCCCATAAATAAATATAAATGTCCTGTCTCCATTAAAAGATGTAATGGGGGGTTGGAGAAATGGCTCAGCGGTTAAGAGGGCCGACTGCTCTTCTGAAGGCCCTGAGTTAAAATCCCAGCAACCACATGGTAGCTCACAACCACCCGTAATGAGATCTGATGCCCTCTTCTGGTGCATCTGAAGACAGCTACAGTGTACTTGGATATAATAATAAATAAAAATTTTAAAAAAGATGTAATGGTTTATAAACTGAAATTCTTCCTTTTCTCAACTCTTGTCAGATTGAGCAACTTGGCTGGATTCTGCTGTCCCTGGGGTGCAGGTGTGTAGGGAGTATTTATTCCTGTTTGCATCTTCCAAGTTACCCGTTTAAGGGGTAAACTCATGCCTACCTCTCTTCCCAGGGTTTGATAGTATTCTTGTCCCAGATACACAGTACCACTTCTGTGAGGCTGTTCGGGAAGCAATGACTTAGGATTTTGGAGTCCTTTGTTTCTGGATTCTGTCCTCCCCCATTCCTGACCCCTCTTCAGTGGTATCAACAGTGTTGCGACTCTCCAAAAATGTGTTGCCTATTCCTCTGCTTGATTGTTCTGTCACCTTTCTGCTGAGGGTCCAGAGACAGAGCTACACCCCAACCTGAAGCCACAAGGTAGCCTTGACTTAAAGAAGGCTGGAGGTATAAAGCTTACTCTAGACTTTTCCTCCACCATCTGGAGCCGGTCAGTCTTTCTTGACACCAGATTTAAGAACTGGTCTGTCTCATCATCCCACCACAGGGCTATACCCTCTACCTGTTTCTGCCTCCCATGTGACGCTTGCTGTGACATCCAGAGAGGGTGCATGTGCAAGTGTGCCTAGAGCATCCAGAGCAAAGGCTCAGAGTGCTATACTCCGAGAAAGCAAAGCGAATCTTTGTAGCTGAGCAGGGGATGCTAGATTGTAGCAGAGTAGAAGAGGCAGTGGCTTGTTGCCCTCTCTAAATCAAAGGTCTATTGGGTGGACGTTCAGAGTACAGGCAGCACAAGCGATTCCTCTTGATGCTGTTCAGCCTGAGTGATTACTGCAGTGCTGTATTCACAGTATACTGTCCAGCATGTAAACCTTAGACCCTGTGTGGACAGTTAGCCTGGACTGAGATGCACTACAAAGGAAAAATGCTGGGCTTTTTCTGTCTTCTCTGTCTCAATGCGGGGGATGGACCCAGCCTCAGTGTTCTGAGCATGTACTTCACCACTGAGCTGCACCCCCAGGCCCAATGCACTGGGTTTTAAACACCTAGTAAAGTTAGTTGTATTTTAAGAAACCATTTTATTAGCACTCAGATGCTGGCTGGCTATGCATCAGTGATAGCACTGTAGACATACCATCTTCTGTAGGTATGGGTTAGATGAAATACCTTCAGCCTTCATTTTAACTATTTCATTTTACTATTTTGAACACACTTTTTTAAAAATGTTCACCCTTGTACCTAGCTCATGTTGAATTTTTCAACAGCGGTGAATACTCAAGGCTGTGAGGTTTGCCTCACTTGAACCTGAGGACAGCTTGACTCTGTGGAGTTTCTACCCTTCCTTTGTTTTGCAGCTAGATTTGCTGTTAGACCATAATAACCACACAGACCTTACACCAAGGCACCTCTGAGTTTTGGGACTAGCTTTTTACTTGTGATCTTCACTGTAAGTCTAGAACCACCTGATTGTGAGTTTTCTCACCTGTGGACACCACATCTGCCTTCCTAACCTCACTGTGGGCAGGGGTAGGGACAACCTTCTAGTTTTCTATCTACGTTTTAAAACATTTTTGTTGTGATGATTGAAGAATTGTGCTTTTACCCCAATTAGCAAAGGAAATATTTCTGTTTTGAAATTTTATTGCAAATGTAAAACAGAAACCCACCCCTTGGCTCCTATTGCAGTAGGCTTGCCAGCTAGCAATAATGAAACCGTGGTCGCCAACATTCCAGGAGAGCACCCTGCCAGGCTGTTTGCTTTCCAGGAATTACCTCAGTTGATCTTGACTAACAACTACAGAAGCAGTGACTTACCACCTTCATTTCATAGCTGCAGCAACTGAGAGCCAGACAGGTGAGGTGACTTTCCCACAGTCATGAACTAAGGAGTCATTGAGTATGTCTCAAGATGCTCAGAATGGTCATAGTGTCCTGTTCTTCACAGTGTCATCTACCTATGACAAAATGACAAGACAAAAGGATGAAGAGGGAATAGATATTGGTAGGATGCGTGCTTTTGATGGACTCTGGTTTATGATGTTTATTGTATGTGTCTACAGTGTGTTCTCTTAGACTGTCTCCCTCTTTTCCGCACTCTGTCAATGTGTAGAAATGGATGCTGGCTTTGCCTTTGAGCCCAGGCTTTGGTTGGTCTATTAGGGTTAGTTCCAACCAAGAAAAATGAGGTGTTAGTGTTTGATTATGCAGCCTGGTGAACACAGGGTAGTGATTGTTAAAACACACACACACACACACACACACACACACACACACACACACACACACAGAGAGGAGGTGATGGGTGTGCCAATTGACTTGATATCATCTTTATATATGTATATACATGTACCCAACCTTCCAAATGTATATACAGTTTTTGAATGGTAGTTTGAAAAAAAAATTGTAAAGGGGAAATAGAAATTCCCAGGTAAACTTCTATAGCATTAACATGGGTTATACAGTATCTAAACAACAGTAAACCTTTTGTTCTCTGTGGCCTTGTGTTAGGTGTATACAGTCAGTACAACCCTTAGCACTCTGTGTCCCCATTGTGTATAGTGAGGCCTCAATAAATGTTATTTATTAATGTTTATTGCTGTACTTCTGAAATCATGCCTTTGGCAGGGAAAAAAGCACACTGTGCTTAAGGCTGTCAATCAAACCATTCGATGGGACGGCCAGTGTTGTGATGTGGACGTGGTAACTCATCACACGCAATTGTTGCTTAGAGTAAGCTTCTTAGAATAAGATCTAACCTTTGATTAGAGAAAGGCTTTGAGTGGATTAATTTCTGTTGGGCTGGACTCTCCCACTTTGCCTGATGTGCCTGCCACACCTGTACCCTCGCAGATCCAGTGGGCTTGTTCACTGATGCCTATCTTCCTTTGCTGTTCCATGTTTAACCAAGAGGATTAGAAGGCATTGATGTAGTATTTTCTTTTCAAGTTAGGCCCTAATACCTCAGTGGGGTGGGGATCCATGGGTGGTGGTGGCAGGAGTCTGTGGTCAAAGTTCAAAGCTGTTGTGTCATTTAGAAATTTTAAATGTGCTTGTGCACTGAGTTCTGGTCTGAAGCCATAAGGAATGAGCTTTGTCGGGCCTAGAAATGTCCCTGCAGAGTGTTTATTTCACCAGAGAAGGAAGGGCCAGCGTGATGAGAGCCGAAAGACTCTATTGCAACAGGGCTGTTCACTTCCATTCACTGTGTCTGGCCTGTCATGCATTCTCTGGTCTGAGGTCTGCTCTAAAGAGCTGAGTAGGTAAAGAATTGCAAGTGTTGAGAGTCACAGCCAGATCTACCTCTGTGCCTTTAGCTGGTGGCTCCAC
Organism: Mus caroli; assembly: GCF_978045245.1. Classification (NCBI taxonomy): domain Eukaryota; kingdom Metazoa; phylum Chordata; class Mammalia; order Rodentia; family Muridae; genus Mus; species Mus caroli. The sequence goes on from NW_028227262.1 coordinate 49,541,870, forward strand.
AGAAAACAGGACATGCTTATCTCAAGAGTGACAATAACTGTAAACACCCAGTCACAAAGTTCAGCCTTTGTGACTGCATGTTCAAATGGGGCAGAAGGGGGCTATGGAAGCTAGGGCTGTAGGAGCTCATGACAAGGAGTACCCACCATGGGCCTGGGTGGAGAAAGGGCCACGAAGTTTCCAGAGGGACAGTAGAGTTGTTAGGCAAAGAGTTCATCCACACATCAGGAAGACAGTACAGAGCTTTGCCACACCATCATTTGATTGTTGCAAGTAGGTAAATAAGGTCCATTTAGCAGGAAGATGGGTATCTTCCACTGCCCCTGAGGTGAGCATTCCCCTTATTGCTAGTTTAGCAGAAAGGCAACAGCATCTCTGAGAGCTGTTACTTCTTCAGACCAGCATGTCCCAGAGCTGGGCATTGAGTTGGCTCTCCCTATCCCAGCCATTGTGGTTTCTCATCCTACACTAGGCTCCCCTTTGGGTCTCTCAGGCCTTGCTCAGCTCCCCTCTTACAGGGTTCAGTCATACACAGGGCATAGATTCTCACACATATGTGCACTGATCCTCATTTGCCACAGCTGAGAAACATGCCACACATAGTTCCAGTCACCGTTTCTGTGGAGTCTAGTCTTGGATGGTTTCAGTGAGTTTTGACTCAGGGACTTGTGAGTCTGTAACTTGAATGCAGTTGTCAATGCTGACATCTTTACCAAGCATTTTTGGGGGTGACTTTAGTCCAGTGAACTTATAAGACTGAGAAAAAACCCATCAAGACTGCTGTTTCCAGCCATGCTCCCCTGTCCCAATATGGCTGTTTGTGTCATCGGGGCCATACAGGAACATCTATATCCTCAAAAGAGCCTCCACCCCCTTTAAAAACAAAAACAAACCGAACAAACAAACAAACAAACACCCAAATCTTAACTAATTAGGCCAGGCCCACCAAGCAATATCTCTGGTTTTCTCTGGTTGTGAACTATAAACAGTACTTGCAAACTTCTTTCTGCCATTCCACATAGCACAATCGGTGGAGTGCTGTCCGGTTCTGTTAAGTTTCCTGTGTAGTCACTGGCATTGCATCTGCCATAGTTGCCATTACTAATGGATTTCTTTTCTGCTTACCGGAGGAAAGACAACAGACGTTGGAGCTGGGAAGGTCTGAGATGGCTGTTAGGGGAGAGTCCTGAGGACAGGATGAGAGAGAGCTCATGAGCACAGGAGAGGATACATCAGAGCTTGCCTCCATTGATCTACAGGCTGGCCTTACATATCCACTGCTGATGATGAGACGTCCCCCGGTGTTTTCTGGTGATCAGTGGCCCAGTCGACATAAGTGGAGCTCTGCCTCTAGTGAAAGACCTTGTCATACATTTCTTCTGGCAGGTTTATGTCCTCAGTCTTGAGGATACAGAGAAATAGTTTTTAAAAATTTCAGGGGTTGGTCTGTCTTCGTGAGATTGCTGGAAGCTCTTGAGATTACCCCTGTGTAAGCCAGGTGCGGTGGCACACGCCCTGAATTCCGGGGCTCAGGAGGCAGAGGCAGGCACATCTCCGTGACTTTGAGGCCAGCCTGGTCTATGGAGCGAGTTCCAGGAAGAAAGGAGCAAACAGTAGCTTTGGGGTCTGTGTCTACATGAACAAAATAAGCAAGACTCACTGTGTCCTTGTCTTCTTTCTCCATATTCACAGTCTCCTTCTACCCTTTTTCTTTCCTTCTTCTTGAACAAGGCAGCCTTCCAGTGATATTCTGGAGACCAGTGTTTATGCTAGTAATAGCTGCCAAGTTAATATAATAAAATATAGAGCAGAAAACATACACTCATTATAGTCCTTGCAAGAGCTTGAATATACTATTCAAGTTCCAGTCACATTTAAGCCCTTGGCTAAAGTATTTCTAGTTCATGCTTGGGGCACTGAAGTTGGAATCGTCATGTGTGCTAAGCAGGTAAATGAACCCAGATGTGATGCACGCTCAGGCCAGTGCCCTGACCCATTGAGGAAACTAGCTGGTATGTTGTCAGTAACTTCAAAACTTGGAGCCTGTTCTTGGCCAGCTGCCACGTTGTCCGTTTCTCCCGTCACTTTTCCACATAATGTATAACCCACTGCAGCCGTGGAAAGGTGAACTAGAAAGATGGCTAAAGACAGAGGAGATTGCTCAGTTGTTGAAAGCACTTGCTGTGGAAGTCTGAGGACCTGAGGTTGAATCCAAGCAACTACATAAAGCACTGAGTAAGGCTGAGTATGTCTTTAAGTCTAGCACTTGGAGTAGGGATGGGGGCCTTGCTGCCTGGTGGTGGTTCAGTGAGAGACCTCATCTCAGGGTAATAAGATGGAGAGAAATAAACAGGATACCCAGTGCCTCTGACCTGCATACATGCAACACCCCCATACATGTGTCCACACTTTTGTGGAACAAGACACAGAGAAGGAAAAAGAAAGAAGGAAAGATGGATCTATGAAACTCTACTAGATTCAGACAAACTGTCCTCCTAGGACGTTGCAAAAGAGGGTGGGGTGGGAGGCCCTAAGAGGGTACACCAGACTACCATATGAAGTTGTCAACAGAAGAGCCCCACATTACAAATGATATCTGTGGTCGGCTTATGTAAAGATTCATACCTGGAAAATGAGCATGGGACAGTGTTCGTTGGAGTGTAAATCTGGCTCGTCAGTTTAAATTATGGTCCTCCTTTTTGACAAAGAGGGGGAAACATAGTGACGATAATTCCCGTAGAGACCTTGAGGGTTAGAAATCTTTATTTTGGGAAGCTGGAGAATGCACTTATAGTTGAGGATTCGTTTCACTGACAGAGATCAGAAAAGGTCTTTCTGGATAAGGTACGTATTGAGTTTCAGGACTGTCCTCTTTTCTCCTCCTGCCAGACTGTCTGAAACTTATCTCACATATTGTGGTAAAAAGAGATGTGGTGGGGAGTTATATGAACTGCCTTGCTAAATGCATATCAGAAGGGGACTTTATTCCAGTTTAGTAGGTTTAATGATGTGATTTCCCATATTAAATCATAACTGTTTTTTTTTTAAAGAAAATAGAGTGCCCTGACTTGTCACTGCCCTAGTGTCCATCCCACTGCCTCCCTGGGGGTTGCTGATTTGACCCTATCTCACACCCAACCGTACTGTTGCTGTGGAAACGGGATGAGCCAGTGTCCAGCAATGGCCTTGGCCTTGGCAAACCCATGCTCTGCTTAGGAGTAGATGGCACTTCTGCCAATATCCAGATAGGAATAACTTTTCAGAATTAGATCCTAAAAGTCAGACGTGGTTCCAGTGTCTCTTGTCCCCTCTACTCCAGAGACCGAGACAGGAGGATGGTTTGAGACCAAAAGCTCAAGGCCAGCCTTGGCAATATCTTCAAAAAAAAAGAATGAAAGGGAGAGAGAGGAGGAGGAGGTGAGGAAGGGAGGAGGGATGATGGAGGGGAGGAAAGATTCATATCAAAGTGAGTACGATGCCTGGATCACTTAGGATTACATAATTTGCATATTGGATGTTTGTGTTTTAATAAAGCCTCATCACTGATTGTTTGGGTGACTGATTTTCAGTTCTTTTATTCTTTACACTTCACTAGTTCAAAACCAGGAGGAAGTAAAAAGGACAAACCTACCTGAATTGACCCCATGGGGTTGTTAGTTTGTTTCTTTGTTTTGTTTTTATATGAGTACACTGTAGAGCTGTCCTCAGACATACCAGAAGAGAGTATTGGGTCCCATTACAGATGGTTGTGAGCCACCATGTGGTTGCTGGGATTTGAACCTCTGGAAGAGCAGTCAGTGCTCTTTTTTTTTTTTTTCCGAGACAGGGTTTCTCTGTATAGCCCTGGCTGTCCTGGAACTCACTCTGAAGACCAGACTGGCCTCGAACACAGAAATCCACCTGCCTCTGCCTCCCGAGTGCTGGGATTAAAGGCGTGCACCACCACGCCCGCCTCAGTCAGTGCTCTTAACCACTGAGCCATCTCTCCATCCCAATTTTTTTGTTTGTTTTTGGTTTTAAGATTCTATTTTATTTTTATTTATGTATGTGAGTGTTTTTCCTCCTTGTGTGCTTACATATCTCAGGGGTGCAGTGCCCAGAGGCCAGAAGAGAGTGTTGGATACTCTGGAAGTAGAAGAGTCAGACACAGTGGTGAGCATGTGACATGGCTGGGAATTGAGTGGCCGGTGCTCTTAACTGCTAAGCCATCATTCCAGACCCTGCCTGCATGTTTGGATAAAAATGGATTTGTGGTTCTTGAACGCATATTTTTTTAGGCCAACTCTGACTTGTTTTGTCATGTACTGAGTTAGATGAAGATACACCACATTAGTAAGGAACCATCCATAGCTCTGTGTGTATGCACTGCCATTAAATGCCTCGTCCCGATAGCAGGAAATGCAGGACCTAGCTTTGTTGTTGTTGTTGTTTGTTTTGTTTTTGTTTTTGGGTTTTTTGTGGGTTGTTTTGTTTTGTTTTTTGAGACAGGGTTTCTCTGTGTAGCTCTTGCTATCCTGGAACTCACTCTGTAGACCAGGCTGGCCTCGAACTCAGAAATCCTCCTGTCTCTACCTCCCCAGTGCTGGGATTAAAGGTGTATGCCACCACTGCCAGGCAGAACTTAGCTTTTTTTAACCAAAATAATTGTTTCGTTGTCTGTGGTTCTTTGATGTAGCCTCACAGAATGTTCATAAATTACAGTCTGCAATGTAACTGCTCCTGCTTAACAGAGAGAAACTGAGGCTAGCATTCATGATGTAAGTAATTTGTTTGTGTCAAAAGGAAAACCAGGTCCTGGTTCAGTGGATGATGCTCTTAGAGCTTGCATGAGAACTGAAGTTTGGATTCTCAGAACCCCCATGAGAGCTTTGCAGTGGCCTGTAGTCCCAGCACTTGGAAGGCGAACCTGCTAGCTAGATAAGCCTGTGAATTCCAGGCTCAGCGAAAGACCCCGCCTACTCAAAATAAAATGTGGAGAAGGGTGAAGGAAAATGGCCAGTGCCAATGTGGGGTCTACACACACACACACACACACACACACACACACACACACACATATGCTGCCAGCACATGTGCATCTTTCATATCACATACATGTACACAAAAATTATTTCTCAGTGTTTTTAGAAGGAGAGATACCTTGCTGGTTTTTTCCTTAGTGTGCTGCAGGCTTTCTGGCAGTTAGGGGCCATGAACATGCGTTTTAGAAAGAAGTAGGGTAAGGAGAAAGAACAAATAAGAAAGGTACAAAATTCTTCGTACAGTAAGGTTGACTATTTTTAAAAATTTGAGACCTCTATGTTTTCTTTCATATTTGCTAAGTTTCTATTGAATCTTATGTCCTTATTTATTTATAATGATTTCTATATACCGTAAAAAGATCTAAGGCCTGGAATGCAAATATTTCCCTGTTACATGATTGTTAGTTATATTCAGCTTTAATGTGATTTTATTATAGTAGCTATTTCCACATGGTTGATGAGATTTTTGTAATTGTATTTGGAAATACAGTCTCACTTCTGAAATTACCTCTTTAAAAATTAAAAAACAAACAAACAAAATACCAAGCATAGTGGCACACACCTGTAATAATCCCAGTAGTCAAGGGGCTTCAGAAGTGGGGTAATGAATTGGAGGCTAGCAAGGGCTAGGCTCTGTCTAAAACACTAAACAAATTTTAGTGAAAAGACCAAGAGAATCTTCTTTAAGTCAACGCAAGTAAAGCTAGAATCTTAGACCCTCATTGCGAGTCTGGATAAAAGTGGATTGCAGTTCCTGAATGTGGTTTGTTTCATTTGTGTGTCCCATATAATTATCATTGGTTTGTTCAGACAATATTCATAGACAGAGATGAATAAGACCAGAAACATAACCCTTGTCCTAGGAAAGCTAGTGTCTGCGGCGGGCGGAGATGAAGAACCAGTTTAGGAAAGAGCCATGCGTGTTCCTAAACAGTGGGTTGTCTGGGGGCAGTGGAGCAGCAGTGTTCAGGTGTAGAGGACCGCGTAGAGAAGGAGGTCCACATCCAATCCTTCCCCCTCCCTTCAAGGGTTAGGGGTCTGTGCAGAAGGCGAGGTAGAAAGATTGTAGGAGTCAGAGGTGGTGGCTGACTCCAGGGAGACAGTGTCATCCAGACATAACAGGACTGGTGCAGGTGTGAACTCACAGAGACTGGAGCATGCATAAGACCTTCACAGGCTCAAACCAGACAGAACCCCAGTATGGAGAATGGGAGGTGGGCAAGCTCCACTCTGAAGACGCTTTTTTTTTTTTTTTGCAAGAAGAAGATAGAGCTGGAGTGTCTCAGCCCCCGAGAGAAGGATTTCTCCCAGCAGCCCGGGGGTCCCATGGGTCCCCATGCAGTGAAGGTCGTTCCTAGGAGAGAACAGAGCACGTGCATGGGAGAGAGGGTTATGACGACCACACAGTGGCAGGACCTTAATGGGTGCCTCCCAAGGTGAAGGCAGTGTGAGAAAGGCAAGTCCCTTCTATTGACCGCTGTGGGCTTTCACGCTCCTTTCCACAGACTTGCCCCAGTGCTATGGAAAGGAATTCTTTGGCTTATTTTATAAAGTTGGCCATCACTGGAGAACCTGGCCCATGTCTAGTCTTTTGCTCAACACGGAACCTCATCTCTAGCTATTGTATTTCTAAGCAGGGTCTTGGAACATGACATGAAACTGACATGATCAGTTTGCTCTTGGCAATTACATAAGACAAGGGCTCCTTATGTAGCCCAGGCTGGCCTAACCTTCTTGGTCTTGTAACCTCAGCTCTCTATTCTACCACACTGAGCCAAAGAAGAGATTCTCGAGGAGCTTGAAGAAAAGTAAAGAGAGGGTTACACACACACTCACACACACACACACACACACACACACACACACACACACACACACGGTGGGGAGGAAGGGAGGGAAGACTGTATACCCGCTTAGGACTGTGGTCGGTAGATTTAGGGTTGCATAGAGATTTCTGCAATGGTTAAGATCTACTTATCATGGCTACGGTGCCCAGCCATGCTGACTCTTAAAATCCATGCATTTTGAAACTGAACATCAAAGGTCTGCCACCAGTAAGGCCGGATGTGTAATCAATCACCTGGCTTGCTTGTTGCCAGCAGGTAGAGCCAGGCTTGCTGGTGTCAATGGCTGGCTCTCATTGTACCTGAGTAGTGGTGAGAGGAGAGGACATCTTAAAGGCCCTAGGAATGGAGACAGAGGCAGCCCTAGGCTTTTCTCTGCTTTGCTTCCCCTTGGTATTACAGCCAAAACATCCGCTCCACGCTGCAACTGCATGTCACATGCACAATGTAGGCATTTCAGTCTGCTCACTGCAAAACCATTCCCTCCTTAGATGGGCTGTTATTCACATTTTGACACATTTTAAACTCAAGGGTCTAAATTTCAAGGAAATGAGAGTCCCTTACAGAGCCCACCAACTCTTTTGAGTTGAAAGAGTAACTGGGGGAGGTATTGTTGCTATAATCCTCCTTTTTGTGGAGGTATGGGACATATTTTTTACATTCAATTTACTCAAACAGTGATTATATTAATTAATTAACCTTGCCCTTTATCCTACAAGCTCCTCCTTCCAGTGACACCCCAGTCTCAAGAGACAACCCTGTTTTCCTAGAAAATACCCAGGTTGAACTGGTTCCATGCCTGTGTGCTATCCAGTACATCCTGGAGAAAATGGCTACTCTTGCTAAGTCATTTTTTAATATAAGGAGGTCCATGTTTGGGCCTTGAAATTAATTTCCCTTATCTCACCATACAAATAGCCACAGTGGCTTCTTTGATTTATTACCTGGGATGGTTCAGTGGCACTAAAAACAGAGAACAAGAAGACATCACCTTTACGTGGCATCATTAGTCACAGCTTTAAGAGCATCGCCCTGAAGGGATGGCTTCCCCAGCCACTGAGGCCTTAGTTTGTCCTCCTCCTGTGTGCTGGAGACAGCAGCCCAGTCACAGAGCCTGCCTTGTACTGCTTATTTCCTGGTAATCTCTTCAAACAGCCATTCAGTCTTTCCTTACTGGCTTTATATAAAAGAATTTTATATAAAGTAAATGTATATATGTATATATGTAAATATAGTCCTCCATTAAAGTTGCGTTACCAACTGGGAGAAAATGTTGTTAAATCCCATCTTGTAAAAAAGGGACACATACACTAGATACAGTGCCCTGAGAACGCTGAAGAAAGAACTAACGAGTGGACAATTCATAGATGGCAGAGAACATGACCAGCCATTTACCAAAGTGCTATACTGAAGGTGTGTGAGCATATAAGGCCATAGGGAGCTGCACACATTGTAAGAGGCAGAGGGGCAGAGGGGCAGAGAGAGAGGCAGAGAGAGAGAGAGAGAGGCAGGAAGAGAGGCAAGGAGAGAGGCAGGGAGGCAGGGAGGCAGAGAGAGGCAGAGAGAGGCAGAGGCAGGGGAATCTCAGAGTTTGAGGCCTACCTGGTCTACATAGTGAGTTTCAGGCCAGCCAAAAATACATAGTTAGACCCTGTCTTGACAAATCAAAGCTATTCTTGGGGCTAGGAATGTAGCTTAGTTGGTAGAATGCCTGCCTGGCATGCAGGCAGCAGGAAGCCCTGCTTGGATTCAGTCTCCAGAATGACATAAAAGCAGGCACAGTGGTGGAAGTCTTTGATCCCAGCTCTCCTGAATTGGAAGCAGGAAGATGAGATCTTCAGGGTCTTTCTCAGCTACAGTAAGGCCAGACTGTGTTGTATGAGACCAGCCTCAAAAAAAAAAAAAAAAAAAAAAGTTATTTCTCTCTTTTTTTTTTTTTTTGGTTTTTCGAGACAGGGTTTCTCTGTATAGCCCTGGCTGTCCTGGAACTACCTCTGTAGACCAGGCTGGCCTCGAACTCAGAAATCCGCCTGCCTCTGCCTCCCGAGTGCTGGGATTAAAGGCATGTGCCACCACGCCCGGCTCAAAAGTTATTTCTCTTACTTTATGGTAATATCGTGATAGAGGACGGTGGAGATGATGTCATGGTGAAATTGATCCTTATGTGCTTACTGACATAGCTGGGTTAAAGGCTTCAGTGTGACAGCTGCAGCATCGGGAGACAGGATCTTGTGTCTTGCTGGTGGGAATGTAAGAGGGCATGGCCAATTTGGAAACGTTTCTTTAAAAAAGGAAAAAGGAGGGGGAGGAGAAGGAAAGAAAAGAGGAGGGGGAAGAGGAAGAGGAGGAAGAATGCTATCACATTGTCAAGCATTCATGCTCTAGGGTGTGTGTGTGTGTGTGTGTGTGTGTGTGTGTGTGTGTGTGTATGTAAATATATACAAAATAGTGTGTGAGACATCTTAAAGGCTTTGTGCAGAGTTGTCCCAAGCTGAAAACATCACAAACATTCTTCAGCGGATGAGCATGTGCAGGCACCCCAGGCCCCTCTACAAAGGGTTAATGCCAACAGGAATAGTACCAGGTCTGAATAACACTCAGACCCTGATCAGAACAGTCTTAGAGTACACTGGTGAGTAACAGCCGCTTGGAGTGTCACCTTTTCATTACTGTAACAAAATACCTGAGGAAAACAGATTAGAGCAGGAAGCTCTGTGCGTTCCTGGGCCTGTGGTGAGGCAGAACCTCACAGCTGGAACATGGGGCAGGGAAGGGTGGCTCACTTCAGAGCCCCTGGGAGGCTGAGAGGGAGGAAATGAAAGAAGAGAAAAGGGATAATGTCTGACTTCCCAGGCCTCACCCCTACTTCTTCCAACTAGATCCCATCTCCCAGGATTTCTGCCATCTCCCCATAATGCCATCAGGTGGCAAACTCACTGGGTGTACCCATGCATATGACATCCTTCAAAACTATAGTGATAGAGACTTTGTTGATGGTTGATAGGGGTGAGGGGAAGAGGGGAGAATGCAGCCGCGATGGGTATCAGAAGTGTGGAAGAAGGGAGTGAGTGGCCTTCTTATTCCCCCTGATAGTACTGGTAACCCTACAAGTGTGTCTGTGTATCAGGTCTTACACGATGTGCTCTTTCCTGCCAAGTCACCCTAGAGGTCTGAACTTCTGCACATGGTCTTTAATCTGCTTTTGCTTTCAATCACTGTGATACCTAGGACCCAAGAGAGCAAGTTAGGGAAGGAAAGGGTTCATTGGCTTCAGGTTATAATCTATCATTGAGGGAAGTCAAGGCAGGGCCCAGGAAGGGGACATGAGAGCAGGGGTAGCTGTGGAGACCACAGAGGATCACGGCTGCCTGGATTGCTGTCCTGGGCATTTCATGTCCCACCCTGGTGCCCCACGTCATCCTTCACTGGTGGCCTCTGGTCTGTCTTACATGCTCGGTAGTGAGGATCGGGGAACCTTACTCTACTGTTAATTGTCCCACTTGGTAGAGAGGCCCTGGAGTGAGGAGGTGCACATTAGGCGAGCCAGCCTTGGTCTTCAGTTACTGACATCTAATCTTGGATGTCATTGTCATTGACCCACTTGCTGAAATAGCTTACATTTTCTTTATCAGTGTGATGGTTTGTATATGCTTGGGCCAGGGAGTGGTGCTATCAGGAGGTGTGGCCTTGTTGGAGTAGGTGTGTCACTGTGGCTTTTAGACTTTCATGCTAGCTGCCTGGAAGTCAGTATTCTGCTAGCAGCCTTCAGATGAAGATGTAGAACTCTCAGCTCCTCCTGCACCATGCCTGCCTGGATGCTGCCATGTTCCTCACCTTGATGATAATGCACTGAACCTCTGAACCTGTAAGCCAGCCCCAATTAAATATTGTCCTTATAAGAGTTGCCTTGGTCATGGTATCTGTTCATGGCAGTAAAACCCTAACTAAGGCAATCAGGGAGGTCCTCTTTTCTGTTTTGTTCAAACTACTTGTTAAAAATCAGTAAAGGTTTTAAGTATTGAATGCACCTCAGGATGAAGAAGGAGAAGGATCTCTGAGTTCACGATCAGCTTGCTTTCTATATGGAGAACAGCCCAGGCTACATATAGAGAAAAAAAGGGGGAGGGAGATTTGAATAACTCCTCTCCTTGGGATTATATTCCAAGACTCTCAGTTGATAGTAGACATAATTCTTATCCTTGCATACTTTGTGCCTGTGATAGTTGATCTGTTAATTAGTGAAATGAAAGAAAGATCAATGCTATGGTAGTAAAATAGAATATTTTTAAGAGTGTGGTGGCATAAAAGTCATGCCTGCCTTTGTCAAGGGCTCTCAGATCCTTTCGCCTTTTCTTTTTTTTTTTTTTTTTTTTTTTTTGGTTTTTCGAGACAGGGTTTCTCTGTGTAGCCCTGGCTGTCCTGGAACTCACTTTGTAGACCAGGCTGGCCTCGAACTCAGAAATCCGCCTGCCTCTACCTCCCAAGTGCTGGGATTAAAGGCGTGCGCCACCACACCCGGCTCCTTTCGCCTTTTCTTATGTAGAGGAAGTCCGTTAGTGTTTCCTTTCGGCATATCCGTGCCAGGCTCACTGCTCTTGTGTTTGGGGGCTGTTAGTAAGTGATGTGAGGGTCTGGCAAGCACAAGCAGTATGATGTCATAGTAAATGAAATGGGTTCTCACCGAGGCTGATGGGCAGGTGGTGTATACAGCATGTCTACACTGGAAAGAGAGTATCCTTTCTCGGGTGGGGTGGAGCAAGATGCCCTGAGATTTCTTCACACTGCTGCAGTTAACATGCAGTTTGAGGTGTGTGAATTGCCCGTTCATTCAAAAAGAAAAAATAATCTCATAATTCATGAGTTATCTTTGACAAGTTCCTACTTAATATTTTTAGATGACTGTAGACTACAAATTACTGAACTGAAGGAAAGGCAGACATCAGATTCAGGGGCCTACCTATACCTCTCCTACTTGGAAATAAAGTGAAATTATAGGGCCACCTCTGACCGGAGCTGTGGCTCACTGTTTTCATCAGTTTGTGTGGTTATAGTATGCCCCTAAAAGGAATAATTGTTAGAATCCTTATTATAAATTCATTTTTTTACATATTACTGAGTACCATCTTCCAAATTTCTTTGAAGACAAATTTTTGGGTTGGGTTGGGCTGGGCCATAATAAAAGTAAAAAAAGAGCAGCAGGAACATGTACGTGGTTTCCCCAGGGCCCAAGGCATCTTTTAAGAAGCACCGTATATGTTTGAAATCACCAACTTCTCACCACAGCCGTAACAGGTGTTGTTAGAGCATCGTGTCCTCTCCCTACTTCACGTGTATGGAAAGCGGGGCCGAGTAGAGCACTCCCTTGCCTGCCTGCAGGGAAGATGGGCAGCATGGTCACTATCTCCCACCTACCTTCTCCTTTCCCAGGGAAATATCTTTTCCTACCCTGTGCGTGGGCTGTGGAAAACATCAAGAAGGGTTTATAGTGTCCTTTCTCTTCTGTAGCCAGAGATGATTTTGAATTTGTGCCTTGATCATTATTAGCATAGGTAATTAGAATAATTGGAAGAGGATGCTCATTATCTAGTGGCTCCTGAAGGAAATAGCACAAAATAAAACCCTATGCGGGGGCTGGGAGAGAGCTCTGTTGGGAGGGTACTCGCCCAGCACGCATGAAATGCTGGGCTCATCCTTGGCACTGTGCCAGCCAAAGTTGATGGCACATGCCTGTAATCCCAGCACTTTAGAGGAGGAGGCAGGAGCACTTTAGAGGTGGAGGCAGGAGGAGCAAGGTCAGCTTTGGCTACATAGTAGCTATGAGGCCAGCCCAGGCTACATGAGAGGCTACCTCAAACTCACAAAAACAAAATAACCCACATGGATTCTAAATTGCACCTACCAGAATGTCTTCACCTACCTCTTCTCCTGAGATGCTGTTCACCAAAAACATTTCTGTTGCTCCAATCTTACCGATGAGGGGAGTAAGGCGGGGGGTGGGGGTGGGGGGTGGGGGGAGGGGGCTAGAGACTGGCCTGGGCCGCAGCATTTTTCTGATACTTTAATGTGTGTCCTTGTTGCTACGTTCTATATTGCCACCAATATGGCAACTTGAACATGTCCTTGGTAGGTTGTGCTTGTGTAGGTCAGGAAGGCTATGTGCTTAGGAGATCAGCAGACATAGGTGAAGGTCTTCGCTGGCTTGGGTTCTTGCTGAAGATTGTTTGGTACAGAGGTATGGACTTCATGGTTGAAGGACTAAGGTTCTGATTCCCTTGCTGATCGTTAACTTGATCCAAGGCTGCACACATCTTTAGAGTCTCCTATCATCTCTTGCCCCATGACCAGCTCATCACAAAGCCAGTGACAGTGCATCCGATCTTTCTTGCACTTCTGATCTCTGACATCTTCCGTCTCTGATCTCCAAATGCCAGTTGAAAGGGTTCACGTGATGCTGAGGGCCCCTTCAGATAAGCTCCTATCTCACGGCCTGCTGATCTATGGCCTTGTTTACAGCCACTGATTCCCTCAGCATCAACACCTCTATTATGACTGACAAACTTCCTGGGAAGGGGTGGCAACCTGTCCTGGAGGTCTGAATGTGCACGTAGGCTCATTTTAGAATTCTGCCTACCCTGTTACATGGTGACTTGAACAAAGGTAAAGACAGAAACAAGAGCTAGCCTGAGCTGTTTATGTTACCATAGTTAATATGTAAATGCTTTGATAATTTTAGGAAGTGTTTCGGTTTCTGCCATCAAGATGTGTTTTGCACTTACTAGACCATTTAATAATATGCATATTTGTGACTTGTGTGTGCCTGTGTGTTCTAAGAGAACAAGACATTGTATTAGTTGACTGGAGAGTGGTATATCACTAACTGTTTAGTAAGCGTCTCCTTTCTTTGTTATCTCTGTTCCAGCTCCCAGGACCTTCCCTCTGCTTCTTTTCTTGTCTGGTTCTTTCTCTGCTCTATCTTAACTATCACCTGCTCATAGATGAATTCCCAGATGACTTAATGCCATTAGGGTAAAATCCAGGCAGTGGTTCAAGTTGTTCTTGGAGTGTGGTTCTCTTATCTTTCTTAGTAGCAGGTCTCTGCCTGCATCTTCGCTCTCACTCCAGCTGGACTGTGTGGGGTGTCAAGAAAGGAAGGTTCAGCTCTGTCCCTTCTTATCGCGAAGGCCCATGCTCCGCACGCAGTAGATACGAAGCCTTCTGTGATTGATGACCTGTGAATTCAGAGGACTCCAGCACTGGAGAATGGTTAATGTTACCATGTGCTGCTAGAATCTGAAGCTAAGGCACTCATGAGGTCATTGCTAAAGCAGTTACTGTTTGACAAGAACCTGGTTGACAATCATAAAACACTCAGAGATGGAGACTCTGCAGATGGACGTTGAGGGGAACAGGGTCTACATTGTGCTACAGAACTTGGGGTGCCCCCAGGAAGGAGGCAGGTGGTGAGCCTAAGTATCTTGGGTTGGCCCATGGTTCATAGCACCAATTCTACTATTTTTTTTTTCTTCAAGAAAAGGTATTATTCTCTAGTCCAGACTCTCCTTCAACTCACCAAGTTGGCCTTGAACCTGCTGTCCTCCCACCTGGGCCTCTCAAGTGCTAGGATTATAGGTACTTTGTATTCAGAGTTTTCAGTGCCCTACCTCAGACACCCTGTCTCCTTTCATTCATGGTTTGCTTCTTGAGGAAGCCATAGCAAAGGCCCACAGAAAAGCTGTGGAGAGCTCTGGAGCCCACCATCTTAGTACCCTTAGCTGAACCTGAACGCAGTGCCACCCTCTGGGAAGTAAGCATTCAAACCCATGAGCCCAGCCAGACCCCGATTTCCTCTGAAAACTGGAGAGATGATTCCCACCGTGCAGGCTAGGAGGATAGTGAACACAAATTCTTGATGCATTCTTGAGCCTAAAAGATACTCTTAACATGATGATTAAACTGAACTCTCTTAAGAATGGCTCTGCACATCTGGAATGGGGTGCAGATATTCATTTTAACAGCAGATCGTTTTAAAGTCTGCAGTAGATGATAAGATTGCTAGAAACACTCTGCTCTAGCTCCTAGCACCTTCCTTCCGCTGCGTTTTGATGCTCTGTTTAATTGATTTTTCCCTCCTTATAAGTTAAATAGGGACTGCCTATGTTCACATCTTTCGTAGATAAGCACATTTCACAGTGACACAACGTGGAGCAAAGCTTATCTGACTTTCTTTATGATTCAGAAGGCACTTTGGAACCTGTAAGGCCTCTGGGTTTTTACTAGGAACTCCAGTTAGCATTTTATTGTAGCTGTTCAGCAGCATTGGTTTTTAGCCAGCTTGGAAAGCAACCTTTACCTCTCTTCCTTTTCCCATTCATTGTAACAGGTGCTCTAAAAATAGTCAGGTTCAGTAATTCCAGACCAGCTTGCTTCTGCCAGACCCCAAGACACTTGGTCAACATCACTGGGTTGTAGACCTGCATGCCTTGGCCAGTGATGGAGAGGACTTGAACTAGCAGATGTAGCACCATGATGCTGGAGACTAGTCCTCAGGGATTGCCATTGCTTTTAAAGGATTAGAATTTGTTCCAGTGTGGTCAGGCCGGGAGCCGGCTGAGGCCACCATTCTTCCCTAGAATAATGGTGGAATTGACCACCGAGGTTACCTTCTCCCAATTTTTTTTTTTTAATTCCAACACTCTCGGCCAGTGGCTCTCAAATCTTCCTATGCTGAGACCCCTTAATACAGTTCTTCATGTGGTGGTGACCTCCGACTGTTAAATTATTTTCGATGCTACTTTATAACTTCAATTTTGCTGCTGTACATATCTGACATGTGGGATATCTGATGTGTCACCTCTGGAAAGGTGTTTGACCGGTCACAACTCACCAGTTGAAAAACCACTGCTTTAAAGGGACACAGTCAGTACATTCATTCTCACAACAGGTTGGACATTTTTAGCAAATCTGATGTGGCAAGAATGGAGGGAACTTTGGGTGTAAATATCTGTTGTGGGTGTCATTCCCACACAGGGCACTATGTTGCTACTGGTGCCTTTCTTCTGCTGGCCTTTTTACTTCTCAGAGTGTGATTTAGAGAAACCTGTAGTGCCGGTTGTTACTGTAGCTAGAGTGAGAGCCCAGTCTGGGATGAATCCTGTCCATGTGCCTTCCATACCACAGGACCTGTGAGACTGCTGTTCCCCCAGTCATCTGAGGATGGGGACCATCTACATGGCCTGCTACAGAGCTCTTCATACGCCCAGTTTCTCCTCTAAACTGGAGCTGGCTACTGCTCAGGTCGAAAGGAAATGTCTGGTGCATGGGAAATAAATTTAAACCATGAGCAAATGCTTGCATTCTTATTTTTATTTGAACCAAAATTAATATTCAAATTTTGGAATGCCGTTTTCAGAGATGCTGGCATTATTTGGTTAGATTTTGAGGTGAAGTATATGAAAGTGATTATAGATAATAAATACCTTTTTTAAGAAATACTTATTGCAGAGGCAGTTTTTCCACTGTTAATGAGGGCAATTTGACTTGGTTGAGGGATTGCAGTTCTTAAGAATTAATGCAGTAATCCAATTCAAAGATTTAAAGAGATCTCAGATTTTTCACAGGTCGCGTGCTAGCGAATGTGCTGCTATCGGATAGCAGCTAATGGGCTTGAACGCCAGCCTGTCATTTACTGTTTCTCTCCGCCGCGCAGCAGCTTTGCCCTTGGTAGGGAGTGTACTTCTCCAGGCAGGTTATTTAGAAGTGTGGTGTATTTGTAACACTTTGGAGAGAGTGTTCTATTACCCAAAGCCTCTAATGACTAGGAAAACTGGGGGTTATCTTTCTTAATTACATGTTTGAAACCAAATTGCTGAAGGTCTGATGAATACTGGGCTCAGAGGAGCTGCCTCCTTGCCTTCATTTTCCTATGAGGTCCTTTTATTTTATTATTTATTTGATATATATTTAAAAAAAAAACGAATTCACGTATCATTGTATTCACGCGTGTGGGTTAATTTTCACGAATGCAAAGGTTGCAGGCGTTATGGTCCTAGCTTTGCATTTTTGATAATGGTGTATTTATTAACAGCTAACTCTGTTCTGTGAAGGCTTATTTGTAAAGGATGGTGCAAAGTGCCCCTAGTTCCTGATCCTATTATGTTCCGAAATCTCAAGAATTCCATTTGAAGGCAATTAGAAGCATTCAAGTCTCCCCAAGTGTGTTGTTCCCTGCTGTTCTGCGAGCACAAGGACCTTTGTTCTTTAATTAGAGAGAGGACTAGAGCTCATTAATTGTTGTTTCATGCAGTATCCAACAAGAGGCAACAATGCATTGCAAGGTGAAGTCCACCTGTACCAGGGTGGCTCCCCGGTTCACCAGGCTGTGAAAAGATAAATGGATAGTAAGGGGTCTCTGACGGGCTCTTCCTCTGACCTGAACTTTTCTCAAGTACCTAGCTGGCTGTTTATCAATCTTGAAAAAAAAATGTCTTCTAGATGCCAGGAGGCATCCCAGCTTCTGTAGAAATCTAGAACTTTTGTTGAAAGCCTATCTTCTTCCAGAAAGCAAGCCAGCTAGGATCTCTTTGCGGCTTCTTAGTATGTTTGTGAACACTGCCTGGAAGCCTTAGAGCCCACTGAATATGGGTGCATTGTTAAGAAACTTCCCAGAAACAGTTACTGCAATAATTTGTAGACCAGTTTTTACTGCTACCATAGCCAGAGGGTCTACAAAGGAAATCAGAAGGCCTATGTTGCAGCAGTTACGACAGAAGGTTCCAATTCCCACAGAAGCAGGCGTGTCTTCTGTATCCAGGAAGCCCCCACCTCTAGACGGATCCCCAGTGCGCATGACTGATGGATATCAAGGTTGCAGGGAAGAGGAAAGATGAGCAACTTTATCTCCACAAAAACATCTCAGACATCACTGAATGGATAAGGTTTTTCTGGGACTGGGCTAGGGTGGGCTGTTGGGGATGTCTTGAAATAAAAGGCTATGGAGAATCAGATATGGGGGCATGAAATTGGGCAGGGGAGCAGTGAGTTTCATGTTCCTCTCCATTCTCCCTGAGAAGGGGTCATCTGTCTGTCAGGTGGCTAACTCCAGAAGGACTCGGAATACTGAGCTTTGGTGAGGTCTCCACTATCAAAGCCCCTTAACAATTCTCCCATCAGTGTTTGATCTCTCCTTCCACCTTTGCTGAAGCATGAATTGCTTGTGGAGCCATAAAGCTCATGGAAGACATTGTTAACAAGAGGGCTTTGCTTCATAAAAGAAACAGGGACCTGGGTACTGGAGGCCTGGCATCCCAGAAAAGGTGAATATAGAAACCAAAATCTCTCCCTCAGATTCCCTACCTGTTAAGGAGGTACATCTAACTTGCTATGTATGGGTTTTTTTTTTTCTACCAGTAATCTGTTTTTTTTTTAATGTTGTATTTCTGGGGGAAAGAAAAATAGATTTTAAAATGTAAAAACCTGTTCTTCAATTGAGTATGCAAAAATCTCATTGCAGTATTTATTCCAAACCTGCTCTCATAATGTTCAGTCAAGGAGAAAACAGCGAAAAACAGTTGTTGATGGACTTAGCTCAGAACTGGATTAAATAAGCATTAGTCTACTGGAGCTGATTACAGGAATATGAAAATGCGGTATCTTAATGGTACATATTTTTATGTGGCAGCTCAGTTGCCTTTCATTTTGCAGCTAATATGTCTATTCTTATGAGTCATTTACTTCCTTAATTACCTTTTGCAGGCAAGGCACCATGGTATATTAATGTGAATGATTTTTACTGCCAGTTTATCATACAATGCCCCAGAAGTTGAAAGGCGTAATTGACTTGGAAGAACAGCTCGTGAAGGAAACAATATTTAGTTGACAGTTTTCCTTGTACTCTCTGTTGACGTTTATGAGTTTACACTATGCTAAAGGAGTCATAAACACAATTTTCTTTCAATAACAGCAAAGGGTAGCTTCTAAAATACATTTGTGGAAAACACATTTGTTCATTTCTTGAATAATAGGAAAATAACACATTTCCAGTGATAAGACCTCTCCGATTGCCAATTGAATTAAACCTTTGAAGGTATATTTATAACCTGTCTCCCAGCATTAGAAGAGACTAGGATTTGGTGGGGGATTGAATCGGCTTAATGAATATTTAAATTATACACAGATTTGGGTAAGTCATATTTAAATCTAGGTGTTTGGGGTGAGACTGAGCAGCCCTGCCAGCTTCCTGAATAAAAGGGAGGCGGGAAGAGAGCTTGGGAATTGGGAATTGTCTGGAAGATTCTTCTCTCTGAAGGGAAAGAAAGTCTGTCACTACATTTTGGGAAAATACAAGAAGGCACAATGAGGGCAACTCCTTATAAGGTCTGGACTTTGAACAGTTAAAATAAGCCTCCAGTAGCTTTCCCTAGCTCTGCAGCCTGCAAGGATGGCTTCTCCTGAACTCCACTTGGCAGGTTCTGCCTTCAGCCTGCTTCTGCAGGTTCCCCCCCCCCCCACACACACACACACCCGGGCCTGTGCAGACTCTAGTTTTGGCACATCGGTTCAGAGGGAGTTAAACTTTGTCAGGGTTTTCTGGATTGTTTGCAGTTCAGTCCTGTGCAACATAATGAAAGTTTTCTAGCCATCTGTTGTTGAGCTGGCGGTGAGCAAGGCCAGTATATCCAAACAAAGTCCTGGCCGCTGTAAACTGAACCTGTCAGCTTAGCATAGCTCTGCTGACCCTTCCAGCTCACAGGGCAGCCCTTGGTACCAGGCACTCATTGCTGAGAGCTTTCAAAGGGGAACTATTTTGGGGGTAGGCAACGGGGCCTGTTTACTTTCCCCTCTGTGTACCTCTCGCTGGCTTGGACTAGTTTATACTTAGTGTTTAAATGGATACTTCTCCTCCCTCCTTTTTCAGAGGAAGGACTGACTTCTTGCCAAGGGATTTCACTTTTAGGAAAGGGTGTAAACGTTGATAAATACATGTGAGGCGGTGATGGTTCAAAGGGATATTTTATGCAAGTATTTTGGTTTCATTAGTTTGTCTCCAATGTTTGGGAAACAAATCACCCAGGCAAAGAAACTCCTGGGTTTATCACACAGCTTATAGCATTTAAAACTGTTTATGGCTTTGAAAGGACTTCTTATTCCTTTTTTTTTTTTTTGGTTTCTTTCTGAAATTTGTATTTCATCGTCCTGAGCTAATGCCCAACATTACTTGGCTAAGCAGAACTTACACAATGCTCCCTGCTCTATGGGAGAGCAACCTCCTTGTCTGTACTCATTTATTTACAGTGTATGTCTTTTGCCTCAAATTACGTAGCTTAACCTTAAAACCTTTGTGTAATTTTCTGGCACCTTTTCCCTTCTGCAGCAGTGAACTCTTCTTGACTGTATATGAACTATCCTTAGACCCATGGATCCCGTTTGTAAGCATGTGTATGTACATTTGGACATGGATATCTGTATATGTACACACCCAATGACTTACATAGCTATGTGTATATCTATTGCATATATAAAGACTATTTAGTCATCTTTATAAACCTGTTCCTACTTGACCTTTGTGGCTTAGTGACTGTGACATACACTTACTTTCTGTCATGCACTGATTTCTTTTTGTGCCTTCCATTAGAAGTCAGCCATGGGGAGCTGTCACCAAACCTCGGTGTCCATTTCAAGCCATTAAAACATCCAGGGAATGTGGCCACCACTGTTGAAATGGCCACTCCGAAGGACTTCTTAGTTCCTATTAACGAGAAGCAGATCCCAAGGTCACATGGCCAAAGGAGAGGCAGGAGGGAGATGCACACTCATACACAGCACCTGTGGAAAGGGGCCGAGACGCTACAGTCAAAGAATGTGCAAGAGACCGGAAGTCACAAGTGGGGGTGAGGCACACTTAAGCCCTCCCTTCTAAGACAGTGGAGTGTTACACTAGTGAACAAATATGCAATTTAGAATTTAAAATGAATGTGCTTATTTAAAAATACCATGGAATTCTTATCTGTTTAGAAGGTAGCTGACATGTAAAGTGCTCTTTCTGTTTTTATTTTCCCAAGTGTAGTGTTTTGGGTGGAAATGTCAGGAATTGGATAGTAACCTTGGTGTTTAGGATACTGCCTTTTGGAACATGACGTTGTATTTGGTTGTGTGTCCTTATTATTATTTTTTTAGAGGAGGCCTGCTTTAAGAGGTCATCTATTAACTGTGTTCTTGCTGTCTTAAACTCAGCCCTTCTGTCTATTAAAATCAAACCACTATGTAAACATTCCACTGTTGTTCTTAGTCTCCTCAATGGCCACGGGGATCGGGTTTCACCTGCCTGCACATCTTCAAGCAATTAAAGCAATTAGTGAAGCCATTTCACATTCAAAGACTCAAGGTCTATGGTGACATTCAAGTCCAGCAGAAGTCTGAAAGGGGGAAAGGACAGGCCTGAAGCGTGGCTACCATTCCATGGCCCTGAGCAGACAATCTCCCCACTAAAAATGGTAGCTCTTTAATGGTGTTATTATGAGGTTTTTAAATGACATCTCAAAAGTTGTTTACATCAAAAAAGCCCAACAGTCATTTAATTATACTAATGAAGGCCTTCTTACTTGGCAGAATTTTTTTTTTAAAAGACCTTTAATATCCAAAGAAATGGAATGTTACTTCTTGCATCAAAGTGGAGGCAATTGCATTCTTTGTGAAGGAAAAATTTATTTTCTAATCTATATGGGAAATGCATTTCACTTTTATGGCAAACCTCCCTTGTTTGGGGGTAAATTACAATCACGTGGAATATCAAAGTCTTAAAGTTTGGGGAGAAAATGTTGAAAGCAACTTCTTTGTCCTTTTGTTGTTGGTGTCAGGGAATAGCAGAGGAAACTGGCTCGTCTGAGCCAGTGCAATTTAAAGCAAAGGTTCAGGCCTGAATATATGACATTCCATGGAATGGGGCAGAGGTGACCTGAGAAAAACAGCTTAGCCTCTGGAATGGAATGTGCTGTTTGTTTTTTTGTTTGCTTGTTGTCTTGGGAATGTAAGCGAAATCGTTTTAGTGTAACCTGGAAACTATGTCCACAACATGTCATGCTGCTTTGAATGAAGAATTTGTTTTGACAAAATAAATATAAACATGTTTTGACTTAAAGGGGATTCTTGTTGTAAAAGTAGGAAAATATTTACAAACAGTGTGAATGTATAACGTGTTTTGACTGTGAGCAAAACAGAAAAATATTTATATTAAAAAATGTGCAAAATATTTACCCCAAAGTCAAACACATGGCAAACCTGATATACCATGTGTTGACACACCCAAAGAGTTTAAAAACTGAACCTGGACAGTGGCCCCAAGGATTGTACTGCCATGCTCCTCTAAGACATGCCATCTAGAACTCTGGGCCTATCCTGTTGCAAAGGGACTTTGAGACTGGCCCGTGTGTTAGGGTTAGGGGCTAGGGGTTAGGGTTAGGTTGGGCGCCATTGCTGAATTCACACATGCCTACCAGTGCTAGCCACTGGCCAGTGTTCCCAAGTGCTTTCTGGAGTTTCCAACAGTGTCATCCTCCTGGCTATAGCTCAAGGAACCTCTTGGATCACCCTCACCATACAGGATTCCCTAGCAAAAGCCTGAAGCATTTCCTCCTCGAGGGTCTCTATCCAGCTCTTTGAGATGATAAGACTACCGTAATCTTTATAATAGCACAGTTTCATAGGGAATGTTTTTATGAGTACAGTGAGCACAGTTTGAAAGGCAGATCTTATGTGGCTATTCTAACTGCTGAGGAAGGGCCTCACAGTCTACCAGCCTTGCTCCTCATAGTTTGTCTTCACAGTTCTATCTCGGTTATCCAGGAATCCTGTTGGTACAAGGCAAACTGTAAACTCATTACAACTTGGAAAATTGTGTTGTGCATTTTTAAAAACATATTTTATTGTGTGCTTGCTATGGACAGCAGGGAGAGGGAGGCAGCAATAATTAAAAATCCTAGCATCTTATGAAAAAGTGAATCTCACTTCTTCAGTCACAGAAGAAACAATTCCAAAAGAAGCACAGGGTAGATTGTGTAGAATTCCATTGTCCTTTAATCAGTCTGGTTCTGCCATTTCCCTTTCAGTGTTTATTAATAAACAACTCAAGCACAGAACTGTTCAAAGATGTCCTTTTCTGTTGTTATAGGCATCGACTTTAATTAAAACGAAATATCATTTTAAGAAAAATGTACGCCTCTAAGAAAAAGTCCTTTAAAATTCTTTATGCCCATGAAGTAGTCCTTGCAATAATCCCTTTAAGAAACTGGCTCAGATGGCATCACAGCTCCTAGGGATGAAACAGTGACATACCTCTGGGACTGAAGGAATCTGACCATGTGCATGACTGCAGGTGGGGCTCTTGCAGTCAGTCCCTTGCCTCAGCATCTTAGAGTGTTAGTTCCATTCCAAGTTGGCTTATACAGGAGCCTTCTGACTGACCACCTCCCCTGGGCCAGCCTGGGTCCTCTCCTCTGCTACTTCTGGGAACAGAAAGAGCGTGGCAGTGCAGTGTAGCATGGGGAAGCCTGGGCATGTGCCGTCCTTTTTCCCCTGCCCCTTGAAGCACATTGTTAGCAAATCCTTTGTAACCTCTGCAAATGGAGCAGCCCAGTTAGAGAAGGAACTCTGCTTTGGACGCTCCACCCTCATGCAGGGAAGAGGCAGACTTGGAGGCTCAAGAGGGAGGTGAGGCAGAAAACCCAGATTGATCCCATTCCCCCATTCCGCACCCCCTTCCCCTCATCCCGTTTCTGTGATCTGCCTTTTGAACTGTTTTTGTGGCTGATCAGTTCCACCTAATATGTCTCTTGATTTCTGCTATTGTAATACTCGGGCGACATGCTGTTCTCTTCATTTCTGTAAGCTTTAGATGCTTCTGCCTGTCATATTCTGGCGGTTTATCTTCAGCGTCTGGATTTGCTTTCAGACTTGAATGTCTATCAAGCTGCCATTGCTTTGAATGTGAGATCAAAAGAAGATGAATTCCAGTAAAGAAAAAAAAAATTTTTTTTTCCCTTCTATGAAGAAAAGATCGGGGCCTATGTAAACACCTCCCTGACAGCTCCCAATGAGTTATTTTAGCCGAGTATTAGCACCTGCCTGACAGGCAGGCCGGCGTTCCATGCTTAATAACAAATCAGATGCTTCTGTGGCAGGGGAACTCAGCCACAAGAGCAATACATTTTAGGAAGGAAGCCTTCCGCTGCTATCTCCTCGTTTCCAATTGAATGTGGCTGTTCCACTCTTCCTCCCAGTTTTCAAGCTGACCTGCTAACCTCCCGTGGTTCACTTTTTTTTTTTTTTATGGTACCTGTCAGGTTCTACTGGTGACTGAAGACAGGACCTTGATAATCAGTTTAGGACAGGGTAAGGAAGTGGGCAACTGGGTGCCGTGCGGTACCCAGGTAGTTTCCCTGATAGCAGAGGAGATGAATAGAGAGGAAAGACAATCAAACCAGAGAGAGGGCACATCCCTGGGAAGCTGGATGATGTGAGCTTTAAAAGTGTATGTGACCAAAATCCTCTAAGGTCGCAAGATCTGGATTCTCTCTCTCTCTCTCTCTCTCTCTCTCTCTCTCTCTCATACTGTCTATGTAAATGTCACCACAAAAATATCTCAAGAGCAGGTTTCCTGAAGGCCTGTTGGTGGGTGCTTGCCTGCGTGCAGGAGCTGTGTTTGGCTAGGGTTTGGTCGACAGGGCACACCGTGTGTGCTGTGTCCCTGCTTGCTACCCTGGAGTGAGTTAGGTGTGTTGAACATTAATAGATTTTCTTTAAGTGCTCTCTGCAACTTTGAAAATTACCTGCAAGCTCCAACTGATCTTCCAGCTTTGAAAGTGAAGAATTACTTGAGGAATTCTTGTGGTTTCCTTGTCATTGAGTGAGAGGCCAGGCAGCTACTGTGGAGACGAACCTCCCCGAGGTTGCCTACAAAGGGCAGTGTTCCAGTGTGTTCTCTCCTCGAGTGTGCTTCAGCGCTCAGCACTTCCTGTTTATTCAAACATCTCTTTTACCACTCGGCAAACCCCCGCTTCACAGAAACAGCCAGAGCCCATCCACAGCAAGACGGAACTGCAAAGGCAGACGGTACAGATTCACTCCCTCCAACTCTTCATTTTCTCTGTAAGTGTCCTGGTGGGGGCAGGGGGAGAACATTTTCAATGGGCTAAATAAACTTCTAAGCTCGAATCTTTGCTTGGGCAGACAAGCTGTAAAGGGGAAAATGAGATGCTTCAACTTGTTTACTGTGTTTCCTTCCCGAGCTCCTCTCTCCATCTAAGCTTTTTTTTTTTTCCTTCGTCATCTTTTTCTTCCTTTTTTTTTTTTTTTTTTTTTCCCATAGAGATCTGAGAGGAGGGAATCCTGCTAACTCCTTGTTAATTCTCTCTTGATTTCACATGTGGCCTTGGCTCTGAGCAGGAAGAATCAGCCAGTGTTGCCAGACACTTCCACGGGCTGAACGTAGCCTGTAACTTTCCCTCTGCGTGCCTGTATGTGCCGCCCGCCCGCTTCTTTTCTTCCTGTTATGCTATCTCAAGTTCTGAGAGAGTGTGGGGACAGTGCCTGTGACACTCTGCAGAGTTGTCCTCGGGGGTTGACATCATGACACCGTCATCACGGGCGAGTCGGTCTTGATAATATTTGTACCAATTTCATGCCAATAAAAGTCAGACTGCCGAAACACGCACGGTCATTATCTCATTCATATTACTATTGTTTAATCGGAGAAGGCTGTGAAGGGAGAGAGACAGCCTGCCTTGCTTCCAGCAGTGGCTGTTAACTTTGATATCAGACCCTCTTCTGACCATTTTCACTGTGGGTAATTGGGGTGGCAGCAAGCTCAGGCACTGGGGTTGGCAGAGCCATGTTACTCTAGGGCTCTTCAGGAGAAATGACTTTCAAACACATGGTATGAGCTTTTTAAAAATGGTTGCACCTTTTCCTGCCCTGGTCCACCCTCTGGCCTTTCTTCCCTCCCTCTCCACCCCTCTCCCCCTGTTCTTCAGCTTCACTGTAATTGGCAAGCCAGGTGCTATTTTTTTTTTAAGCTATGTACTGATGAGGGAATAGACAGGAAGTAGAAAATTGGCTCTTTTGATCTTAAGAGAATTGCTATTATTCTGAACTTGCTTAGTCCTCAGACTAAATATCCATAAACTTCAATGTTTTCAACAGTATCTGTTAGGCTAGAGAAAGAAATAGAATTTTCATACTTGTCCAGACCATCTAATAGGAGAAACAGCCACACAAATAAACAAGTCTCGGTTTCTGTGTGTACTGCTGTGTCTGAGATGGCTGTTTTTAATGTCCAGAAGTTGTTCTGCTTTGCGAGGGGGAGAGGGGCGCTGTTTGTGACTGCCTTAAGGACAATTTGTTTAACAGTAGGAGTAATTGTGGGGAAGGTGGAAAGAGTGAGCTGGGCTATTTACTCAGATGGTGGAGTAGGTGTGGGGGCCGAGCAGCAGTGTGGGAACAGTGGGCCGCTCAGCCTGCTATCTCAGCCTGCTTGATGACCGGCGCATTTCCCAGCTCGCTGGTTCTGTTTTTTCTGGATGGCATGTTTGATTATTTATCAGAAGGGAAGGGAGGCGGTGAGGCAAATAAACATGTGACCAACGTCTGTTTTGTTTTCCACTCTGAAAGCCATGCCCTTTACCAGATACACAGAAAATAATAAATGCATTGTTTTAGCATAAAAGGAAATTATACATGTCCATTTTTTTTTAAAAAGACAACTGAGTTAACCCTTTAGACTCAGGAGCTTGCTCTCTCTTTCCTTCCTTCCTTCCTTCTGTCTGTCTGTCTGTCTGTCTTTTAAATTTCCTTCTGATACTTTGCCATGCTTCGTAATAAGAATGAATGTATTGTTATGTATGGATACAGTTTCTCGGGATGATTTGTTCAGTGGTTTGTAGATGCCTTCTTCAGTGGCATCAGACTATCACACTAGGATATGTTGTGGCTCACTTTAATAGAAACCCTCCCATAGTAATAATGAATAGCTGTTAGAGTTGTGTCGAAGGCAAACGTACTTATTTATTTATCTGTCAGTATTTGCATACTCTGTCTGGTACTGGGGATTGAACCTAGGGCCTCATCTACATTGCTCCTCTAGCTGTATTCATCCATCCGCTGTTTGGGGGCGGGGGTTCAATCCCAACCTAAATCCCAACCAGCTAAAGACACATGCATCTTCAGTGTCTGTGGCTAGTGAAGAAGAGAGTTTAATGCCAGCCAGTCATTGGCTCCTCCCTGAAGGCTGTCACATGCTGTGAGACAAAAGGTCTATAGGGCCTCTGTGTCCATCAAAAGTTCCTTTTAGGGCTGGAAATAGTTGAGCACTTGCCTAGCATATGTAAGGCTCAAAGTAGAATCCTTAACACTGCCAAATGGTGTGTGTGTGTGTGTGTGTGTGTGTGTGTGTGTGAGAGAGAGAGAGAGAGAGAGAGAGAGAGAGATTATGCTATATAATACTGGTCTCTGCAATCATATAATATTTTCCACAGTTTTAAAGATTGTTATATTCTTGCAAGTACTCCAGAGTCTAAGAGAAAGTCCCAAGCCTAAATCCAACATAGATTTAAAACAAGCCTGCTCATATTCTCTTTGCATTTTATTCTCTCAGTTTTCAAGTGGGGTCGGCCTGGTGGCCTGTGGACATTCTCTGGGCATAGGTACACCTGCCAGCACCTTCTGTAGAAAAGGAGGCAGGGTTCTCAAAGATCCACCCTCACTCAGACTCATCCTGTAACCGAGATGTGCATGGTCCTAACCTGGTGACTGGCCCAGGCAGAGGCAGCCCTGTAAATCACAGCTGAAATCTGTGTGTTTGCCTATACTGTTTGGGAATGTGAACGGAAAGTATGCACACAGAGGGATTCCCTCTTCATTGCCTATATAAGGGAAGAGTGCAGCCAAGTTCAGAGACAGCATGGCTTCCACTTGGCTGGCCCTGCCTTCAGCTTCGGAGTGGTGGGGAGCTTTGCTTCTGGGAACCAGTAACCCGCTCACCTCCCCCCTTGTCATCTTGGGTACTCCACAAAGGTCGTTGGGTTGGATAATCATACTTTGTAGTTCTACAGAGCCCTTTGTCTGTAGAAATCAAAGTGCCTGACTAATGTGAACTTGTTGATACTCGGAACACCCTTGGGACATCAGTTGGCTAAAGGTGATCCCACTTTTGAGGTGGGAAAAACGTCCTGTTGTTAAAATAGTTTACAGTTCCCGGGTGTGTCTGTGTGAGTGCCTAGACTGGACCTGCCCATGGGTGACTGGGAGAGTAGGAGAAACATTTTTTCCCCCTTCAGACAGGCTACTTCTGACTACAGATCACCTCATGAGAAAATGTTCTGGCTTGAAAAAAAAAACTGGCCCACAAAGTATAGCTAATTTGTGATGAGATGGGAACAGACAATAAGGCCAGGTCCTGCTAAATTCTCGTCTATTTATGGTCAGAGTTGGAGTGCAATTTTTTTATTTTTAATAGTCAATATAGCTGAAAATCTTAAACTAAGAATGTTATTGGAGACCTAACCAAGGAAAAAAATCAAGTTGGTGTGTTTGTGGAGAGACACAAGCCTGTTAGCTATGCAAAGTTGTAATTTGTTGTGTGTTTTCGTTTCTTTGTGGCTAAAAGATCTGAACCCCTTTCATTCACCCTGGATGTTCTGAGTGACTGAAGCCCTGGGCTGTAGTGACTTCCTTTCTGTGGCTCCCAAGCACAGTGTAAAATACTTGCTTGAATGCCACTCTCTGGACTGAGCCTCAGGTGAACAGAATTTGCAGTATATGGTCCATTGTTATGTGGTTCTCAAGAATGTTTGTTGGAACCTGCGTATACAAATTAGATTTGAAAATCTCTACATTTGAGAAGTAACTTTCAAAGGACTGTCTGGATTCCAGTTTGGCTTAGGAACCTGTCTTGCAGCAGGCTATCTAGCATTGACAGTGCATCCCAGGCAGGTGGTTGTGACCTGCTTGAGTTTTATCTTTTATTTCCTTGCTCAGTCACTTCTTTCCTGTGTTAATTATGACACAGGTTCTGTAATTTATTCCCATCCTTACTGATAAAGAAGCTAAGGCACAGGAAGGTTGAGTCACTTGCTGAAGCTCACACAGCTAGCAGGTGGTAACGCAGGGTCCAGGTGTAGGCACAATGTGTGCTTGTCACTTAGCCAGCCTGCGAGCTGCTTCTGTGGAGACATGTTAATGTTGTTTAAAAAAAAAATAGGGTTGCTTGATTTTAGACTTGTGATGATTCTCTCAGGGTCAGTAATTCCCCCAAATTCCCAACGAATCATTATTTCTTCATGCTTGGATACTCAAGTTCAACCATATGCTAAACTGTGGTTCCTGGGAGTTCCAGAGAACACTTTCACTCCCTGAACATAACTCTCAGCACAGCTACGGAGCAGACAAGCCCAGTTTAGATTTTAATGTTTCTTCAGTTTTTATTTTAAGCAGTGTCCCACTGTGTCACCCAAAATTTGGCCCTAAGCCTAACCCTAAACCTCTTATCTTGGACTTTGGGGTACTAAGGATATTAGGCATCTGCTACCATAACCGATTTGTTTGTTTGTTTGTTTTGGTTTTGATTTTCAGTTTCTACTTTTATTTTTAAATCCTGTGTATATGTGGGGGAGGAGGAGTGGGTTGTGTGTTCAATTCAGTGCTTGAGGCCTGAGGCATCAGGTTCTTTGGAGCTGGAACTACAGATAGTTGTAAGCTATCAATGTGCGTGCTGGGACTCAAACTTGCACCTTCTGCAATTAACAGGATGAGTTGTTAACTCCCGAGCCATCTTGCTGGCCCAGCCTGGTTTGTTTTCATTTTTCTTCCAAAGAAAGTTTTTGTTTGTTTGTTTGTTTGTTTTTAATTCTTTGAGCAATAGCTCCATGTCCAAACCTCCCCAACCCCTGCCCCCAAATGTAGCTTTCTTTTGCTGCTTTCCATATCTGCCATAAGAATAGAATCTTTTAAGAATAAGTTCACTGTGTAGTTGCTTTTGAGCTGGGGGGAAGGATATAACACAGTGGTAGAAAGCTAGCCTAGCCTGTGTGAAGTTCAGATTATATCCACAGTGGAGAGGAGGGAGGGAGGGAGGGAGGGAAGGAGGGGGGAGGGGGGAGGGAGGGAGCGAGCTAAGGAGGCAGAAAGGAAAAGTTGCTTTTGAGAAACATGTTTTAGTATACTTTATTTTACATATTTTAAAAGGTGTGTGTGTGTGTATGTGTGTGTGTGTGAGAGAGAGAGAGAGAGAGAGAGAGAGAGAGAGTGTGAGAGTGTATGTTGTACTCTTGGTGTGGGTGTGTCCATGGTCATGTAGAGTCCAGAGATTAATATTAAGTACCATATTTGATCACTCTACTTTTTGGAAATAGGGTCTCTCACTAAACCTAGAGCTCACCCATTATCTGTAACAACTGAACCAAAGACCTAGGGCATCTTCTTGTCTCTCCTTCCCAAACCCCACCCCAATCACTAGGGTTCCAGACACATATCACCTGCACGCCTCTTGTGTAGGTTCTAGAGATCCACGCTTGAGTCCTCTTGTTTCCATGAAACATTCTCTATTGACCGAGCCACCTCCTCAGCCCCCTCAGTATACTCTAAATGTGCCTTGATTGTTCTTAAAGTAGTTCCATCTCCATGTGAGTGTAAGAAAGCCACATGCATGCATTATGGGGTATAGGGTACTCCCTGAGGTGCTGTTCTTACGGGACTATGAAGGGATTCTCTCTAGCCATGTAATCGTGGCCACAAGATGTAAAGCAGTTTCGAACCAACCTAGATACAGAATTGGCACTCCGGAGCGGATGGATAACTGATGCCCTTAATCCTCCATCAGGTTTCCCTGGTAGTGAGGTCACCTTTCTCTGCTGGTACTCACTCCTAGGCCATTGTATTGCTTTTTACTAGGCACATAGAGTCTTACATGTGTGCACAGTGCTGATAGTGTCTATTCCTTATGCGATCAACTTCCACCAGGTTCTGGGCTGAGGCCTTTACATGTGCAAATCAGGTGATCTTTACAGTTTCATCTCTCTCTGTCCTGTCATCTGCTAACTGCACATAGTGAGAGCTTGTGAACAGTGAGTATTTAATGTGGTGGTGAGTTTTCACTGCTTTGCGCTTGTTTGGTGAAAACACTCAGCCCTTGCATTGCTGTGAGGGAAGTGATTTTTGTTGTGCATGGAATAAGATCTGCAAAGTCCCAGCTGGCCTTGGAGTTGACATGCAGCCCTGGGTGACCTTGAACAAGAGCTTCTGTGTACACCACTCCGTTGCTGAGATTCCGGTCACATATCACCAGGCCTGGTCTAGGTGGTGCTGAGAATCAAACTTAGGGCTCTGTGCCAGCTAGGCGTGAACTGGACTGACTGAGCTACCTCCCCTGGCACTTTTGAAATCAGCTTCTTTATCTTCAGTGACCAAGTCTGAGAGCAATTTAAAGAATGTAGATACTTAATAATTCCTACCTCCACCACTATATACATTCACAGACACATACATGGCTCTATATTTATATGTTCATTTTTACATATAATATTGTGTGAGAATATACAATGGATTCAAACTGAGGGCTGTGGCAGACATAGTGGCACATATTTTCCATCCCAGCCCTGGAGAGGCAGAGGCAAGCAGGATGCTGACTATGAGCTTTCCCCCTTCTATATAATGAATTCCAGGCACGCCAACATACAAATTAATTGATTAAGAAGACCGTGACACCTGGTCTAGGGTAAAGGCTTACTATATAAACTGCTTGCAAACCATACAAGCATTTGAACCCAAGCTCATGTCCTAAAACCCACATAAAGTCCAGTGCAGTGGTCAGCATTTGCAGTTCCAGAGCTGTTGTGTCAAGATGGGAGGCAAAGATAAGAGAGTCTTTGCAAGTCCAAGGGCCAAGTAACTGGGTCCCTGTCTCAAGTACAAGGCATGGCTGGCACTGAGGGTCCACCCATCTCCATGTGTATGCTGAGCTGCACATGTACCCAGACTCACTCACATGAATGTGGGAGAGAGGGAGAGACAGATGCCATCTGTGATCACGTTAGCCCTACCTTGGGAAAGGGCTTTGTTGTTGTTGTGTTGTTTTTGTTTTTAATTCTGAAACGTCCTAGTTGGATGTGGCAGTGCATGCCTTTAATCCTAGCACTCAGGAGGCAGAGGCAGATAGATCTCTGTGAGTCTACATAATTAGTTCCAGCACAGCCAGGCCTATGAAGAGAGACCCTGTCTCAAACAAGCAAATAAGTAAGTAAATACATAAAAAGATTTCATCTTTTTGAGAATGGCGTACATGGGCACTCTATTTAAATAATTTCCACCACTTTCTCTTCCCGTGCCCTTTCACTCCCTTTTGAATTGATGGCCTCTTCCTCTATATTACTGGTATACACACACACACACACACACACACACACTCACGCACACACCCTCCCGACTGAGACTATTCAGTGTTGCTCTTGTATACATATGTATAAGGATGACCGCTTGGAATCGGATAACCTATCAGGGGCTCATCATACAAACCTCTTTTCCCTGTTTCAGCTGCCACCACTGGCCTGTCTTTCTTCATCTTGGGGTAGAACATGTAGAATTCCTCCCATCCACATTGGCAATCAGGGTGTGCTGTCACTAGGTAGGTCTTGTGTAGGCAGCCCTATTGTTGAGATTTCATGGATGCAGCATCCCCACCGCCGACATGTCAAGGACACACTCTCTTGCATCCTGCTCCTGGCTCTTGGAATCTTACCACCATGCTCTTCTGAGATGTTCCCCTGAGCCTTCCACATAGGACTTGCATTATTGTAATTGTGCCAATTGGAGCTAGGCATTGCCTGGCCACTTCTTTACGTTTGGCAGTCGTGGATCTCACTAATATTCCCCATATCCTGCAGGAAGCTCCTGTGCTGAAGGATGAGAGAGATGATTACCTGATTTTTGCAATTACTTTTCAAAAGAAACTCTTGGGGCTGGTGATATGGCTCAGTGGGTAAGAGCACCCGACTGCTCTTCCAAAGGTCCAGAGTTCGAATCCCAGCAACCACATGGTGGCTCACAACCATCTTGTAACGAGATCTGACTCCCTCTTCTGGGGTGTCTGAGGACAGCTACAGTGTACTTACATATAATAAATAAATCTTTAAAAAAAAAAAAACTCTTTTTAACTTAGTCAAACCAAAATACAGATGGCTTGTCCCCTCACCCCCTGTTGGATTGAAGAAGGCCTGGGGACTGAGAGATGGGAATGACTGAATCCGTGTCCTCAGAGTAAATGGGTGGCACAAGGTGGCCAGAGAGGCAAGAACAGAGGGAGGGAGTGACGAGTATGCCCGGGCTTCTGCTTCTGAGTCTCTGTCTCATGAAGTAGGAGCATCCCGGCTGCTGTTTGGATCAGAGCAGTGTTGGCCTCCTGGGTTTGTGGATGTCATCAGACTCTGCCATTTGGAACTGGCTTGCAAGCAAGGGAAGGTAGAATGGAGATGGGTGTCTGGTGACCTGGGACAGAAAACAGGAAGGGGGGGGGGTAGGCCTGGTGATGTGACCATTACTCTTGAGCATCCTGGGATTGAAAAGATTGGTTACAAAAGAGAAGCAGATCCTTTTCTGTGGGGAACAGAAGGGCTAAGACGTTCAGAGTGTGGCACCACGAGGCAGCTGTCCCTGTCCTGAACACAGAAGGAACCAAGGCCACTCCTGTGCTTTTGGCTCCCGAAGACCTCACGTGCGTGTGCCAGGACTCCTGGTCACCACCGTCTTGGTGCTAATCAGTGAGCTTGGTGCAGTGTGACTATCTGGTTCTCTGGAAACAAGGTTTGTTTGTTTTTGTTTTTCTGCCCTGCCACTCAGCATATTTGCGACCTTGAGCAAGTCACATTCTTTGTTTTTCCACTTTGAATCGAGAATTATAAAACTTTCCCCACCTCCCCGACAGTGGCAGAGAACAGCAGATAAAACAGCACGGAGAAAGGAACAGCAGAGTGGCCATGGCGGCTGGCCCCTGTCAGGAGCTGTTGCATTTCAGCAAGGCCCCTGTCAGGAGCTGTTGCATTTCAGCGACGCTCCCTGAGTGGAGCCTCCCAGTCCTTCCCTCTTCATTTCCAGAGCCTGTCTTGTTTGTGCCTGTGGTGAGTAGAACTCACAGCCTTTTTGAGCAAGTGCACAGTCACTCACCTGCACTCTCAGCCCCTTACAGTGTTACCCAGAGTCACTGCTGCTTTCTTTATTTGTTGGAGGTTTGAGGAGAGGAGGAGGGGGAGACAGGGTTTCTCTGTGTAGTGCTGGCTGTCCTGGAACTCGCTCAATAGACTTAGCTAGCCTTGAACTCAGGGATTGACCAGTCTCTCTCTTTCAAGAGTGTTGGGAGTGTAGCACCCCCCACCTGGCATCCCTGCTATGCTGCTGCTGCTGCTGTTGCTGCTTCCAGCACTGCCTTGGGAAGTACAAGAGACAGGAGACCTCTCCTCTCCTCAGACACTCCATCCTTGGTTTTGTTTGGGCAACAGTTCCTCTCATTGTTGGTTGTGTTTTCTTCTTTTGTTTTGCTTGTCTTCCCTTTTTTTTAAAAAAAAAAATAACATGATTTATTTATTTTTGTGTTATGTGCATTGCTGTTTTGCCTCCATGTATGTCTGTGTGAGGTTGTCAGAGCACCTGAAACTGGAGTTACAAATAGTCGTGAGCTGCTGTGTTGGTGCTGGGAATTGAACCTGAGTCCTCAGGAAGATCAGCCAGTGCTCTTAACTGCTGAGCCATGTCTCCAGCCCCCTGCTTGTTTTCTATATAAGTAGAGGGCTGATATCCAAAATATAAAAAGAACTCAAGAAACTAGGTATCAGGAAAACAAATAATACAGTTTAAAATGGGGTTCAGATCTAAACAGAGATTTCTCAATTATTTGGTGCTGTCTCCTCCTCCTTCTCCTCTTTAATTCGGATTTTAGGCAAGAAAAAGAAAGCCTATGGGAAGCAAAGCCTTCATAGGTGTTAGCTGCCTCTTGGTTATCCTGAGTGTGTGTGAAGAAAAGGAATTGCGTTCTCTCTCTCTCTCTCTCTCTCTCTCTCTCTCCCCTCTTTTTATCTCTTTGTCACTTCCCAGTCTCTCCCTGTTCTCCTTTCTCTTTCTTCTCTCTTTCTTTTCTTTCCTTTCTGTTTCTCCTCAGTGGTCTTTCTCTCTGTTTTCTCACCTCTCTCCTTTTTCTCCTTTCTCTCCCCTTCTCTTTTCTCCCCACCCTCTCTCTATATATAGTAACTGTGTTTCTGGTCAAGTTATGGAAAACCCACTATGCGTCCAAGCGCTCTTTAGCCAGGCTCTTCATCAAGCTTCAGCGTTAACAAATCTGAGTCTGAGGCCCCAGAAGATGTGAATCTTTATTAGTCATAATGAGTGGCTGGGACACAACCTCATAAAAAGCACTGGTAGAAAACAGGGGGTTAATACCATGAGTTATAGGTCCCTGGATTGATTTATGCTCACATCTGACCCCTGTAAGGACTGTACCATTTCTTCAGTCTGGACTTTAACAACGGGAGATGTAGGCCTGATGCAACATCCAAGCTCACTTATTTTATATATTTTTTTACTGTGTGTGACTGAGTGCTATATACATAGGGGCACGTGCTGTTCCATGTGTAACGTCAGAGGTTGATGCTAGGTGTCATCTTTCTTCTGTGGCTCTCCATGTTCTTTCTATTATTAATTTACGTTTTGGCATTTTGTCTGCCTATGAATGTGCACCACATGCATGAATTACAGTTGTGAGTCAACATGTGGATGCTGGGAATTGAACCTGGGTTCTCTGTAAGTGCGGTCAGTACTCTCAGCCACTAAGCCATCTCCTGAGACAGGCTCTCTAACTGAACCTACAGCTTACTGGTTTGGCTGGGCTAGCTTGGCTGGTGAGTTTCAGGGATCCTCCTGTCTCCAGTGTCTGGATTGCAAACTTGAGCCCCTGTACCTGGCTTTTGTGTAATACTTGAGATCTGGCCTCAGGTCCTAATGCTTGCCTATTGAACCGTCCATCCATCTCTCTAATCCCCACGCTCACACTTTAGACAGTTCCTAATAAACTTGAATCTGGTATTCTACCCTAGTGATCTTCACATTGCCTGAAGTCAGTAGCCCCCAGGCTGTGATCTTGTTCAGCTCCCATGAGTTCAGCAAGCTGGGGCTTGGGCAATGTTTAAGTGGAATCTTTCCAAAGACAACTCAGGTGCAGGAGCCTTGGCGCGGGTGACTCAGAGTCTGGCACGGGCTCCAGTAGAGAACAGCCAGCCAGTGCTCCAACAAGGTGGTTATAGGTTCCTGTGTTCACAGGAGGGGGATAGGCTGGCCTTTTCCTTCTTTCTTGCTGTCTCTCTTACGAGACTTCAAATAGACTTCCTGAATGTTTATAGCCATTAAACTTATTTCACTCAACTTTGCAAGAAGATCACAGATTTTATTTTTATTTTTTTTTAAGTCTCATGAAAATCCTTATTATTTGGCTAGAAGTATCTTCTGTGTGCCTTCCAAATAAAAAAGCATTAGTCACAATCACTGGTGAATACAGGGTATGCTGACCCCTGCTGCTCCCTAGGTCTTCTTTGGGGTGTGGCTTGTTGTAGAACCTTCCTCCTGTCTGGCCTGCTTTCTCTCTCTCTCCCTCCAGGTATCTGCAGGTGGGGTCTCAGTGGCATTTGAGTTTCCAGTGAATTGGAGCTTGCTGCTCCTGCAGCAGCAGCAGCATAGAATATGTCTCTCTTTCCTCTTCTTCTTTCTTTCTTCAAAATAAAATAGAGGCACAAATACCATTTGCTTTCTTCCATTCCTAATACAATCCAGTCTAAGGAGTAGCAGGTAAAGAACAAAGCTCCTACCTGTTTTGCTCCTGTGTTTGGGAAATTTGTTAAAGTCTGCAGTGAAGGAAATTAATAATAATGATGATGATGATGCTACTGAGATGGAGCTGTGTCCTCGTTTCACATTGTTTGTTTTCATAGTCTCTCTTTGTCTTCTTTGCAAAGACTATGGGCCATGTAAGAGAACCTACACAGGATGCCCTGCCTAGTGATTTACTGTTGAAGCATGTACTGAAACCTTAGCAGGCTTTCCCAGCAGTCAGGACTCTTGTGAAGAGGATGCTGGGAGAATCTTTGGCCTCTAAATAACTAGGTCCATGTGGAGTGTGCACTCTGCCCCAGATCCTTCAGATATGTGACTTCACTGGATTGACTACACGTGGCTGTTTGTCCATATCCCTGCTCGAGTCTTGTAGAGTCGACTTTGAGTCAGGTTTGAGGGACTCCTGAAAGAGTCTCTGGGACACGGCTGTTACCTACCCAGACTTGTGGGGAATGCATTTTGTTTGGTTGGAGCATTGGTAACAGGATCTCATGGTTTGTTGAGGACTTTCTTGCTCTGTGTCTCTAACACTTACACAGTCAGCTTTTCTTGCCATCTACCATCTCCCAGTCACTGGAAGGCTGTTGGCAGGTCAGCTTGCTTTTCCATTGTTCAGTGATAGCCAAAGGCTCCGTTTATAATGGTCAGCAGTGTTTTTAAAATCGTGTTTGGACGGCCTAGGCAGATGGTTTAGTCAGCACAGTACTTGCCCTAGGAAGATGAGGGACTGGAGTTATGTCCCATGACAGTCACCTAAAAGCGGGACAAGGTGTGTGTTGTGCTGAGAGGTCATGAGCCTCCAGTCCCATGAGAAACCCTGTCTTAAAAATAAGTGGGGGGTGATGTATGAAGACACTTTATGTAAATCTGTGGCCTCCACATATACATGCACACATAGGCAACACACACATGCACAGCACACACACAAACTAACACGAACTCTACATACATAGACTCACACATGCGCACACACACACACACACACACAAAAACAAAGATTCAAGTAAACCCCTGTTTGGAGAACTTGCTGCTTCAGAATGCTGTCTACTCTGTCGATATTGTAAGCTATTGGGGGGGGGGGGTGTATGTGTGTGTATTCTCCTGTGGAAGGATACAGGAGTGATGGGAAGATGGGTTTTCCCACAGGCTATCTGCAGAGCACTGTCCAGATGTGACACCTGGTGAACACTAGTCTTGATAGTGACACTTGTTGAGTATACTTAAAACCAGTAGTAGATTGGCACAGGTCAGGAAAGGCTTGCTAGGGAGGACTTAGTGTGAAAAAATGTCCATGATGGCTTGTCTGTATCTGTGTGGGGCTGGGGTGGGGCTGGGTGGGGCTGGGTGTGGGTACACATGCACAAGCCAACTGCCCATAATGGTCAGAAGGCATCAGATTCCCTGGAAGTGGAGTTACAGATAGTTGCAAACCACTGTGTGAGTGCTGCGATTCAAACCCTGTTCCTTTGGAAGAGCAGCCAGTGTTCTTAATCACTGAGCCATCCTACCCCAGGGTGTGCAGTGACAGTTGACTAACCTATGAAATTATCTGAGAAACAGGTTTTGTCTTGAGGGCTACAGAGAGCCCAGAGAGAAACTATAGGAAAGGTCAACCATTCTGACCTACTTTTAAAGCTGCAAGAGGAAAAGAAAAGTCTTAGCTTGGACTACAAACTACACAAATTAACCGTCTAGTACCAATCTGAGAGATTGAAAATTACCTGATGGAAAACCCACAGATGCAGTAGTTTATCTCAGATGTTTGACAATTTCGGCCTTGGAAGCAGGTGGATGTATTTCTCCTCAAGTCTGAGTTCTTTTTGAGAAACAGAAGTGATTTTGAGTTCAAGATAAGCTAATTCACAATGCCCTTGTGAATTCCAAATTTCAATTACCTTGGAGAAAGGACAGATGTATAAAAAACTTTTCTCAAGTACAAAAACCAGACAAACAGACAAACAAACAACAAGAACAACAAAACATCACCAACACTTAAAATAAGGATAAACAAACAGAGAACAGACCGGAGCAGAGGTTTCTGTCTCTCTCCCATAAAGTAAGAGGCCGCGCAGGAAATCACTACTAAAATTTGAATTCAAAGTCATGATCACAGGTGGCGATGCATTTGTCTCACTTTCCCCTACTCCTTTAAATGAGTAAAATGCCTGCCTGTTTTATGAACAGACCAGATGATGGGCAAGATCTGGGCTACAGGCAACAGTGTGTGGGCCTGTGACCCCCAAACTTTGTTTTTGGAAGGACCTCCATGTGTTAATCTCATCAGAGACCCCTCCATAAGCGTTTTCCGCAAAGTCTCTTGTAAAGGGTTCTTTTCCTCCTTCCAGCTTGCTGTACTTATGTGTGTGCTTGCAAGGACTGTGTTTTATGTAAACATGTTAGTAGTTCCTTTAAAGTGGTAAACATGTTTTTAAGTACTGGCTACCTTGATAAACATGCTAAACTAGGATTACCTCCCCATTCATCTAAGCACCTGCTATGAACCTGAGACACAAATAGCTCAAACTCCAACTCCGTAAACATGCTGAAGTAAAACATCATTTGTATGAAGCAGATGGCACTCAGTTACTTAGAAAGTGAAGGCATTGTTGAGCATGGAACCATCTTGAATCCAGAGAGGGAAGACAGACTGCAAATGCCCAGGTTCCTGGTTACTATGGAAATATAGCCTGGCAAAGTAGCATCCCATCTCCATAGTTTACTTTTGCAGGCTCTGTGTAGACACTCAGAGATGGCCCTGGACCTTGATATCTCTGATCCCTTTTGCAGATAGGGCTTTAGAGGAGAGTCAAAGCAAAAGGGCATCTGGACAGTCTGTCTAGTGAAGGTTTTGTATGTGTGCACTCCCTTTCTGTAAGTTCACAGGGCTACTTCTAAGTGCTGGCTTTATCAGCTGCTTCAGCTGGGTGACACCCTCCAACTGAGTCTTTATTGTAACCTGATCTCAGTGCTCAAATAAGGACAGAGTCATCCAGAGCCAGGCAATTGTCACATCTTTTATAAAGGAAGTGTTGATTCAACCCAGCCCAGGAAGAGCCACCAAGAGTAAAAGGTCTCCAGAGATGGAGTTGGGCCTTTTAAGTTATTTACATTAGTGCTTGGCCGGGAACATGAGCCAGAAGCAGTGCGCGCTGTAAAGAGAAGTTCTTTGATTTATTCATGCCTGTGCACATAAATGCCCTCACCTCCTCTTCCTCTTTCTACCCCTCCTGTCCCTTCTTCTTCCCCATCTTCCTGTGTTCTCCATTCCTCTCTGTGCACAACTCACATCCACACACTTAGTTTATTTTCAGTGTGTCTAGTTTTATCTTCCAGCAGCACACGGAAAATCTTTTCTCCAGTTGTCATTGAGACACTGTTAGGAGAGTAAGGGCTGACCTTTCTCATCCTCTATGGTACTAGAATAAAGATCATCTCCTGGGCTGACGTCCTGGAACCTGAGTTAAGGGATGTTGGTGTATGGTGATAGGAATTGTGGATCAAAATGGCTAAGTATGTGTGAAGCTCATATAATCAAGTCTGTGGGACAGTCTTTCCAAATCTTCCTCAGATCAGCTGTGAACAAACATGACCCCACTCTCTTCCTCACTGCCTCAGTCCTAGGATTACAGGTGTGTACTGTCAAACCCGGTGGGAGCCACAATCTTAAGCATTGTGAGCATTGTGATCCCCTTTACTAGATTGCACAGATTTACACAGTATGGAATTTCTGAAAAGCTTCCCTTAGTGGCTGATTTCAAAGTATATTACACATTCAGATCATCAGGTCTTAAAATTTTTGTTGAAACCCATGGTGGTTTTTGGTTTATTTTTTGAATGCGGTATTTGCCCCCACGTTTGCTAGCATATTCATAAAGCAAGAGAGTCGTCATGGGATGTTTGTAACAGTTTTATACACAAATGATTTATTCTTTGTACCAGTGTTCTTGAAATATGTAA
Organism: Mus caroli; assembly: GCF_978045245.1. Classification (NCBI taxonomy): domain Eukaryota; kingdom Metazoa; phylum Chordata; class Mammalia; order Rodentia; family Muridae; genus Mus; species Mus caroli. The sequence goes on from NW_028227262.1 coordinate 49,582,599, forward strand.
ATTTCCTGTACTTATTTTTATTCTTTTCTACACTGAACCCCAAAAGCCAGTTTGTACAGCTCCGTCTATCTTCAGTAGGCTTAATGACATTTCCTTGTGGATACACCTGTTCCTACAGCCCCTCTGTGTGTCTGTCTTCCTTTCTCTTTTGTAGTGAGGCTACCTGTGAAATATGGGAGTCTGGGGCTCATTATATGAGCAGATAAGTTCATGTACCCCATGGTGAGTCTAAAAAAAGACTTCACAGTATTAGCAGTGTGGCTCTGTGGGTAAGAACCCTCACTGGTCACACAGGCCTATGAGTGGAGTTGAGTCTCTAGAACACATATAAATGTGGAAGGAGGGGGAGAACTGACTTCCCCACAAAAAGTCCTGACCCCAAGTGGGTACTCACAATCCTAATGTGTACACATTATGATGATTTTTTTTGGGGGGGGGGAGTTCGAGATAGGGTTTCTCTGAATAGCCCTGGCTGTCCTGGAACTCACTTTGTAGACCAGGCTGGCCTCGAACTCAGAAATCCGCCTGCCTCTGCCTCCTGAGTGCTGGGATTAAAGGCGTGCGCCACCACGCCCAGCTCCATGATGATTTTAATCACCTTTTCCCCCACTTGAAACTGTCAGAGTAAGCCTGAGGATTCCTACTGTGTACACTGAAACACACACACACACACTTGTACATACACAAACACACACACACACTTGTGAGAATCATTATATATGTGTGAATACTTTTTCATAGATATTTATTATTTTCCCTTTGGCTGGGGGATAGCTTGGGTTGGTTCTAGAGACTTCAGTTTTTTAAAAGCCTAAAAGCCTCGTCCCTTAGGTTTTTTTTTTTTTTTTTTTTAAATCCAGGAAAAATCACGTGGTTGGTTGTGGGTTTTTTTTTTTTTTTTTTTTTTTTTTTTTTTTTTTTTTTTTTTTTTTTTGCATAGGTACTGCAAGTAGGTAGCCTTCCTCTCCCCCTCCCCCGCCCCTTGTATTTCTCTACAATACCTTTTAAATACCTTTTACTGTCTGCTACAGTCCCACTGTCTGCTTCCACCTCACAGCAGGAGCCTCCTGTTGGGATTAGCCTTTACCCCGGAGATTCTGTTGGGAAGGCTTGTGATGTAGAATAGTTTCCTGTCCTGCCTGAAAAGCCTTGGGAGCTTTATGTGAAAGAGCTAAGGGAGCAATAGTAGGGGAGGCATTTGCTCCTGCTGGAACCTTGCACAGGGGACTATTTTTCTTATATGATATAAATGAAATCTTCACGCTGCCCACTTTTCCGCCCACGCATGTACTGAGCGTCTCCAAGGAGACAAGGAAACCCAGAGTCCAGCGATAGTGAATCCTCCACCAAGACAGCAGGCTGGAGTCTCAGGCAACTCTCCCAGGCGACTTGCCTCTTCCAACTGCCCCTCTCAGACAGCCTCTCTTTCAAGCAGGCTTTCTCGAATGTATCTCTCTCTTTCCAGGCAAAGGAGCCTGGGCATTCCTTATGCAGGGATCCTGGGGTGAGTTCAGTAGCCGGTGGCCAACCTGGAAGAGGAGAGTAGATGCAGGCGGTGGTGGCAGAGGCAGGCTCTACTTGGAGGACAAGATTGTTCCTTTGTCTCCTTGCCTGTTAGTGCTTCTGTTTGTTTGTGCTCCTCTGTGCCACTTAGCCACAAAGGCCTAAGTCATAAGAATCCTGAAAGTTCTTGGTACAACAGTCCCTTGGGAGCTCTATGGAGGGAGCTTGCCCTAGGAGTCAGTCCTCCAGGCGCAGGAATCCCTCCACTGTCCCTCACTTCTGTTTTCCTGCATACAGGATATGTTAGCTGCAGCCTTGTGACTCAGTGTTGTGACTATATTCTCATACCTGCACATGTCACTATCCAAGTGACCTGGCTGTTGTTCTCTGAGGAAGCGGATACCATGGAGGTCTATTATGGTCACTTTCCAAGCCCAAAGTGTCAGATTTTGTTTGAGGCATTGATCACATCTCTTCCCGTGGGGTACAAATAATATAAGTTGCCACATTAAAAAAATATGTATATGATGTATAGGTATGCATGTGGCTTGGTGTTTAAGAGCACTGTCTGCTGTCCCAGGGGACCCTAGTTCAGTTCCCAGGACCTACCTTGTACAGCTCACAGTCTGATATGACTCCAGCTCCAAGGGACTTGACATCCTCTTTGGCCTCCAGGTACCTTTTCATATATGACACACATGCATGCACGCACACACTCTCTGTCTGTCTGTCTGTCTGTCTGTCTGTCTTGTCTTTCTCAGGCACACACAAATTGAAATAAATTTTGATGATATGCATTACTTCCCCTTTTTTGTGAGTATGTCATTTTGTGAGCGTCTTTTCCATCTTCCACGCGTGTGCACTCACTTTTCATCTGAGTAGACCCAAACATTCTGACTTCCCATGGGATTTTCTGGCACAGTACCTACACACCTTGGTTTCCTATGGCCGGTCCTTGTCGCATCTTCACAGAGCTGTAGCAGCCTGCTGTTATTTTTTTTTTTTTATTTTGAGACAAGGTTTCTCTGTGTAGCCCTGGCTGTCCTGGAACTCACTCTGTAGACCAGGCTGGGCTCAAACTCAGAAATCCACCTGCCTCTGCCTCTACCTCTGCCTCTTTAATCCAAGTACTGGGATGAAAGGCGTGAGCTACCTCTGCCTGACATTTTTTTTTTTTTGAGATTTATTTATTTATTTTATGTATATGTACGCTGTAGCTGAACAGATGTTTGTGAGCCTTCATGTGGTTGTTGGGAATTGAATTTTTAGGATCTCTGCTTGCTCCGACCAACTCTGCTTGCTCAGGCCCAAAGATTTATTTATTATTACATATAATTACACTGTTGCTGTCTTCGGTGCCAGAAGAGGGCGTCAGATCTCATTATGGGTGGCTGTGAGCCACTATGTGGTTGCTGGGATTTGAACTCAGGATCTTTGGAAGAGTAGTCAGTGCTCTTATAGGCTGAGCCATCTCGACAGCCCGGTCTGCTACTATTCTTATACTTACTTTTATGACTGTGAATAATATCTCAATGCTTGCCTCATCCCTGTAGCTAATACTTCTTTCCTCACTTGAACTTAAAAAACCGGGATTGGGGCACCCAGTCATCCGTTCAGTCTTTGGAGGTCTCCTTTGCATTTCTTTTTTCTTATTGCCAATTCACACCGCTTCTGTAATGCTATTTTGGAAGTAAACCTCACCACTTCAAAAAGCTTGAAAGATTCATTTAAATTAGCCTGCTTGGTTCCTGGGCTCCTAGTGAAAACTTTGAGATGACCCCAGGCCACCTTTGCTAAGCTTTCCTTTTATTTTATCTGTCTGTCAGTCTAGGTAGGTTAGCCCAGGCTGGACTCAACCTCTGAGGAGGACCTTAAATTTCTGAGATACTTTAGAGATATCATAATCAAAAGTTTTAACATTTAGAAGAAGAACATCTATGTATAATCAGTGTGCTAGGAACACCACACACCCACATACACACACCCCCACCCCCACAGACACACACACACATACATTCATTCATACACACACATATACACATACACAGACATACACACAGACACACACTCACACATACACATATTCATGCACACATATACTCACACATATACACAGACACACATAGACATACACAGAGACACACAAACACACACACAGACACACATACTCACAGACACACATGCACACCCTCACACATATGTATAATCACACACATACACATACACACATACACACATACATATGCACACATACACATACACACATATATAAGCAGCTAAGGATGACCTTGAACTTCTGACCCTCGAGTTTCCAGCTCCTAATTGCGAGGACTGCAGTGTGTGCCACCGCGGCCATTTTGTGTAGTACTGGAAGTTGACCCAGGGCTTTATGCATGCTAGGAAAGCCCTCTGTCCCCTGAGCCATATCCCAACCAGTAGCTTTTCCTCTTCCGTCTTCAAGAGAGGCCATTCCATATATGCTTCCATCTGCTCTAAGCTTTCTGTGGGAATAGCTATTTCTATGATGGCACACATTCCTGTGGTCCCCTGCCTAGCTCTGTCTCTTCATTTGGATGCAGGTATGGTGAAAATAGAGAAAACTTGAGTTCTAAAGTTCCCCAAGAAGAATCCAGTGGGACATGGTATGTCCAGTAAGAGGCCTTCCTTGTCCTCTGAGCTTTAAATTTCTCTCATCCCTCCTGTCTCCTCTCTGATATCTGTCCCCACAGTGCTAGCCATTCCTACTTATAGATGTCATGGCAGCTATCTAGTGGGGAAGAAGTATCTTCTTGCATATGATACTGTGTCTGAGGGGTCATGGGTAATTTTGCTAAACCAAAGGAAATGTAAACATATTCTGGTGAGTTTTCTCTGTGGACTGGCAAGAAGATTTGTTTGCCATTTCTTTTGCTGAGAAATGAGGAAGGTGAGGGTCATATCGGAAGGGGTTTTCCTGAGATCCACTTCGTGAGGACGTCTCCAGACCTGTGTGATAATGAAATCTTTCCCTTCATTTTGTTTTTCTTATAGGCCCTGCAGGTGGCAAGGCAGCTCCTCCTTCAACAGCAACAACAGCAGCAGCAGCAACAGCAGCAACAGCAGCAGCAGCAACAGCAGCAACAGCAGCAGCAACAACAGCAGCAGCAGCAACAGCAGCAGCAGCAGCAGCAGCAGCAGCAAGTTAGTGGATTAAAGTCTCCCAAGAGGAATGACAAACAACCAGCTCTTCAGGTAGCGGTCCTTTTTCAAAAAATGACTGTCATAACCTTTCATGTGGCTGAGAAGCCTTGCAGAAGTGGATATTATTGTGACCATTGCAAACCATCTAAGGAAAACTTGCGCAAAATATGTGTGTGTGTTGTAGTTTATGAGATGACTATGACATCATGAGAAAAGTCTCTTTGACCAGAAGTTTCTTTTTTGTAATGTTGGGAAGAATCCAGCATGCTAGAGGGTTCATGCATGAATAACACTGCACTGACCAGATCCATCCACCTGACGTCACCACTGCACCTTTCCAAGCCCATGTAACCATTTTTCCTACCTTCAAGTTGACTCTAGTTTTCACAAATGGGAGGGAGCAGGCAATACTTGCCTCTCTGGGTCTACCTAGCTTCTCTTACTGATATGCCCTCTGTCTCCAACCATTTTGCTACAAATGACAGACAGCTGTCTGTCTGTCCTGTGGGAGAAACGACTCCATCGCTGTTAATCCACTGATGATAGGCACGTAGGCCAACCCCATGTCTTCACTATCAAGGGTTGTACCACAGCAAGCACGAGTGTTTGAGGATCTTGTCAGTATGTCAATTGTTATTTATTTTCTGGTGCTGTGATGAAGTTATTTATTTTCTTGGTGCTCATGACCAAGGCAGCTTCAGGATGAGTAAGTTTATTTAGGCTTACTATCCAAGGGATGAGAGTACATCTTGGCTGAGAGGCACAGCAGCAGGTGTCAGACTTGGCAGCAGGAAGTTGAGAGCTCACATCTTCAACCCTGAGCAGGAAGCAGAGGGTGATCTGGCATGGCATGGTAAAAGATCTCTAAGCCAGACTCGAGTGATGTAATTCCTCCAGCAAGGCTGACCAACCACATAAACTTCCACAAACAGTGCCACCAACTGGGGACCAAGTGTTCAAATGCCTGAGACTGTGGGGCACATTTCATGTTCAGACCAGCACAACTGATTTCGTTTCCTTTGGCCGTACACCCAGGAGTCCTCTATCTAAATCATATGATGGGTTTTTGTTGTTGTTGTGTTGCTGTTGTTTTAGGATTCTCATACTTAATTTGAAGGTCTGTCTGTCAGCATCCTTTTTATAGTGGCTAGGTTAATGGACTCTCCCATTGACAACACATAAAGTTTCTTAATCCGGAGACATATTTTATTCCTAACTAGGGCACCGGGGGGGGGGGCAGAGATGTTTTTAACACCTCATAGCCTTTGGATCAAGGAAGCTGTTCACCATTCCACTGTGTCCAACATGTCCTCCAGAAAGAAGTGCCACTTAGCAGCTCCACATGTCTGCAGTGTCAAGAGCTTCTATTTGGTTCCAGGAGGGCGCAGTGCTTCTGCTGTCATACCCGGTAATGAGTATAGTAGAACACATGCCCTCCTTCACTACATGTTTTGCGGAATGTTTCTGAATCATTAATTGAAAGCAGGGAGCAATTTTTATGAAGTGATCACAAAAGAAGATTATTTCAACAACTTCTCGTGTCAGGCACATCGAGGCCAAAGGGGTTAATAGAGTAGAAGGAGAAATGAGTTCATCAAATCTAATTTGGATTTGGGTGTTGGAATAGAAAAATGTGGTATAAAATTTTTTAAAAGTTGAGGCAGGGTATTTAGGCCACGTTTAAGGTAGAAGGTAGGTATTCGGTGTTCCTCGCCCTAAATGGAGGCCAAGGATGGGTTTCTCACTGGAAATTTTAGAACAGTTTGTGATGAGCAATAGCACAGTGTGTTACTAGTCAGTATGATCTACACGTGTCGACTTCCCCCAGGGTTAGAATAGACTAATGCCAACTTCTAAACAACCCTGCACATGTCGTCCTGTCCTTGCTAAGCCAATTCTAGCTTTCCTACTGTGCCAGGGAAACTGTCCCTCATCCAAAAAAGTCTAACCTTATAGTGACAGGTTATTGGGCAAGGTGACTATCAGTATGAACTGTTTACAGACTCTTCTGAAGACAGCTGTTTAGTAAACTACCAGCAACTCACACTCTCTTAAGGCTGTGTGGGTGCGGGTGTGCGAGACAGTTATAATGAGGTGCAGTGCCATGGAGGGTGGATGTCAGGTGTTGTAAGAAGGGCTTTGTTGTGCAGATGTCTTAAGAACAGCTCAGGAGGATGAAATATGACTGTGTTGACCTTTCAGCCGTGAGCTTATTTGTCAGGATTCAAATAAGTTGAAAGGATCAAACCGAACAGTTTCCTTAGTCAGTCTGGGAATTGTGTTTCAGGGGTCAGCAGCGGAGGCCACATTGCAGATTCCATAACATAGCCAATTGTTGGTACATATTAAAGTACCAGGGCATCTCCTGCAGACAGAGACACAATTAAAATTCTAATTTATTAATGTATACAGGGAGCTGGCCCAGCCTGTCACTCAGTGATTCAAATGCTTGTCCGTTCTTTGGCCTCCCTCTTGGAGCCTCTCACAGCCTTGAGAACACTAGGAGTCTTGTTGAATTTAGCAGGCCTTAAGTGCATTGGGAGATGGCAATATAATGTTGGGAAGTGCCGCTTAGGTTTGAAGTTTTGAAAAATATACGAAGATATTGTCCAGTCACAGTGTTGGAGCAAGTAAAATATCACTTACAAATAAAAGTAAACTGGATTTGCCTTTCTTTGTACGTGTGTGTGTGTGCATGTGTGTTGCACACCAAAGCTTGACAGTGAGTGTGTTACTCAGTCCAACTCCACAAGATTTTGCTTTTGAGACACATCAAAGTCTTAGTTGGCCTGGAACTTGCTCCTGTAGACCAGGGTAGCCTTAAACTCACAGAAATCCCCCTGCCTCTGCAATAAAGGTTGACACCACCATGCCAGGCACTCCAAATTCCTTTTGGAGACACAGTCTGTCACTGAGCTTGGCCACACCAATTTAACTATGTGACTTGCCATTGAGCTTCAGGGATCTGCCTGTCTCCTCCCCTGACCCCACTCCCGACTAGGATTGCATATGCCCATCCCCATATTTGTACAGGGGCACTGTGATCTGAACTCACCCCCTCATGCAGGAAACCCTTTACCAATGATCTGTCACTCTAGCCCCAGAACTCTCTCTTAAAATGTGGCATTTAGGGTAATAGTACTGGTTCCTTTGGCGTAAGTAGGTATGTGATATATAGTCTCGGGGGATTTCCTTTTGAGAGTTCTGGTTTTTCTCGACCATTAAAGTTTTTAGCAGCCAATCCAAAAATCTGACATGTAGTCATCATTACGGCTAGGGCAATGTGTGAGCCAGCCCTGTGATGTATTGTCCACTTGAGTCTGTACAGAAAGGATGGAAGGAGCATGGCTATCAGGGATTCTAGTGTGCTGAGGACGAGGCTGAGCTTCCCCTATGCTCAGTGGTAGAATTGACAAGCAGAGAATTTGCACTGACTTTTAAGGGTTGGTGCTTGCCTGTGTTCCTCTATATGTGAATATATGTGTGTTGTGTTTGTGTCCTGACCAGTGTCCAGTCACTTGAATTGCGTAAGCTCTGTTAGTAGAGTCTTGCCTTCTACTAACAGAAAGGAGAAATTATTAAGCTCAGTCACATAGTCTATCACCTTGTTATAAAATGATGAGTGTAAGCCGGGCGTGGTTGGTGCACGCCTTTAATCCCAGCACTTGGGAGCCAAAGGCAGGCAGATTTCTGAGTTCAAGGCCAGCCTGTTCTACAAAGAGTTCCAGGACAGCCAGAGCTATACAGTGTAAACCCTGTCTCGAAAAACCAAACCAAAAAAAAAAAAAAAAGATGAGTGTAGACATGGTGCTTCTTGGAAGACATACCTGTGACATTGACGCCTATCCCAGTATACCTTATTCTCTTCCGAGGGTGGCTCACCTGGAGTGACTCTAAAATGAACTGGAAGCCCTGTCACTGCACAGAGTTTCTCTATGATCTTCTCCTTTACCCTTCAAGACTTTGAGAGCTGTGGTAGCAGACGGATGGCGAAGGAGTATTCGATCTGCTGAGAGCTTGGATGATGGGGGACGGGTGGGGGGGGGGGAAGAAGCCTTAAATCCCCAAATATGCTGTGCCTCATACTGTAAGCATCTCTCACCCTTCTCCACTTCATGCTTGGCAGCACACTTCAGTTTCGCAGACTGATGAGACAAACAAAAGAAAAGGGAAAGTGAGCAGAGGCTGGAGATTAGAGACCAGGAACCCAAGCCACCACATCACCAGGGTGGGCTCATTTCACCAGGAGAGAGGCGCATGCTCCTCACACATGCTGAACTAAACCTGCTGTGCGCAGTCTCAGGACAGAGCCTAGTTACCTGAAGAAGAAGGCTTGAGCCAGGAATATAGGCTACTTTTGGAGTTCTTGACTCACCATCTGGCTCACCATCCTACATTGCCTTCTTTGCTTACACTGTTAGTTTACCTTGCAGATATTTTTTTTCTTATGAATGATAGAAATGGAAATTGAGAATTGGCTCCATCCCAAGTTCACCGTCAAAATGATTTGCATTCATTAAGTGCATTTTGGTGAACATCTCAGAAGAGCCCCAGTGTGCTGGGGAGCTGGGCTGGTGCTTATCGAAAGGACCCTTCCCTGTAGACACAGACATTGCCTTCAGGATGCTGTGCAACTATAAGTGAATTAATTCAATTTTGCTTAAAAAAAATTAGAGGTGGGTAAAAATAGTAGGCTGCTTTTTATAAATATTTATATACTTCTGAAGATTGCTTAAACAACTGAACTAAATGCCTAACGGCGCAGGTGCCCTTGTAACCTCCAAAACGTGTGGCTCTCCTAGCTAGGGAGTTGTTTGTAGCAGATGAGCAATTTTTATTGATCAAATTTGGGAACTTTGGCTGCCATTTTTGGGTGGTGATTGCTTGTGGTTCTTTAAGCATTTCAGTTGTTGGCTGGAAGACAACACTGGAAGGAAGACAAGTGACAGTTTCTCCTCGGAAGGTAAAAGAACACATGGGTTACAGCAGCCTGCAAGTTGAGACAGAGAGCGAGCCCTGTGTATCATTTCAGTGGGAAGCTGACCACAGCTCCAGGCTGTCTGTACAGAGTATGAACTCAAAGCCAGGCATCTGGTTGGTTCCCCTCCCATAAAGCCCTTTCCCTCCAAGACTATGTGCTCTGCAAGCTCTGACCCAGAAGGCCATTTTTTTTTTTAACCTATAAAAATCAATAGTGAAGCCACCCTTGAGGACCAGTCTTTGGCTCAGGACTGGAAGGGGTCCTGCTTTGAGGTTAAAATGCAAGATTCTGTTGTTTGTTTGTTTGTTTTTGCAGTTAAATAAAATGTGACTTAGGCAGGGAGGTTCTTTGCTTTGCCTTAATGCCACATAGTATCCCAGATCATTTCTATGTCACTCACCAAGAAATAATTTGCTAAGAGGAAACACTTAAAGGAAACTTCAGTTTCCTTTTGTACCAATGAGATGGGACGATTGCAGAATACCAGCCCTTAAAATACATCTCTGTGTACTGGGTTAGGAAACCCAGTTAATTCAGGTAATTACAATGCATCTGTTGATTTTTCTAAGTGAACAGTGCCTACAGCCAGCATCTTTTGGTCTTTAAAACAGATGAGAAAGGTCAAATGTTGGTCCCTTAAAAGACTCTTTCTCCATACCTCTGGAGAATCCCAAGTCCCTAAAACGAAGTTTTGATAAAAAATTTTAAAAGTAGAAATGATGATTTTTTTTTTCCAGCCAGTGTTTCTCTTTGTAGTCATGGCTGGCCTCGAACTCACAGAGACCCAACTGCCTCTGCCTGCCAAGTGCTGGGATTGAAGCTGTACACTACCACCACTACCACCAGCACCATCACACAGCAGAAATGGTGATTTAAAAAAAAAGTTACTAAATCTTCTAGATTACACAGACTATCAGAAACATGGCAGAAGGAGCCAGAGCGATGACTCAGTAGGTACAGACATTTGTGTCAGGATCCTGAAGATATGAGTTTGATCTTCCAAAGCCACCGTGGAAGGAGGGAACAGAGGACACAGGAAAGGACCACACAGAGTCGTGCTTTAACTTTCACACATGTACTGTGGTGCACACACACATCATATTCCCACTGCCGTCCACTAATAATAGTTTAAATATATACATATATGATGAGAACACTGGCCTTTCCTCCCCCTGGCAAAATATCTAGGTATGCAGAATTTTGCATCCAGGTTTTAAGGGTTTCACGTGGTCCCGGGAGCCTAAGTTCATTCTCCAGACTTCAGATTTTGTTTCTAATAATCCTAGTCTGCTCTTGTCTTCAGAATGGTGACATGCGTCGTATTGCATGTCCCACTTTTATTGAAGTGTAATATGACCATGTCCCTGTCACAACAGGACAACCCCAGTCTATGCCTGAGTATTTTTATTGGTGATCTTACTCTCATAAGTATCCTAGTGTGGACACTTACATATGGTTAGTTTACCTCTGTGCACTTGAATATTACAAGGCAGATTAAATGCTAATGTTTTGTGTCAAACTGTCTTAGTTAGGGTGATTATTGCTGTGATAAAACACCATGGCCAAAAGCAAGTTGGGGAGGAAAGGGTTCATTTGGCTGTCTTTTCCACAGCACTGTCCATCATCAAAGTAAGTCAGGGCAGAGATTCAAACAGGGCGGGAACCTTGAGTCAGGAACTCATTCGGAGTCCATGGAGGAGTGATGCTTACTGGCTTACTCCTCATGGCTTGCTCAGCTTTCTTATAAAACCCAGGACTATCAGCCCAAGGGTAACACCACCCACAATGGTGCTCCATCAACCATCATTAAGAGAATGCCTTATAGATTTGCATAGAGCTTGATATACACTGGCATTTCCTTAGTTGAGGTTCCCTCCTCTCAGATGACTTTAGCTCATGTCAAATTAACATGACATAAAACTGTCCAGCACACAAGCCATGTACACATCACCAGAGGCAGAGTATATAAGATCATGAAAGTTTGTTCAGTGCTCAACGTGGACCAGCCCCATAGCATTTCTGTAGGATAGGCAACCGTTTCCTGAAAGAGGGAAACTGAAAGTCTGAAAGGTTAGCGGGCCTTTCCTTGGAACACCAAGACAGGAATAGAACACTGATGGGTATAGCCCCTTCTCCCTCCATATATATTAATATAATATATATGTGTGTGTGTTATCTATTGCTCCTCACTGAGAAATTATGTCATAATTCCCATAAATTAGCAAATGATTATGTTTTCTATATTGTAAACAGAAATCAAATGAGCAAAACCCAATTTCACTGTAAATATCTGACTTCAAATGAAGGGTCACTTACATCTACATAATTTCCTAATTACAGCTGTGTATATCTTCGCGTGTGTATATGTACTTGCATGAGTGTCTGTGCGTTCTTGTGTGTGCGCGCACGTGTTTCTGAGTGAGCATCAGGGCAGTGGGCAGCAGTGAAGAAGAATGCTTCCGTTTCCTCAAGGCTGATTGCCCCTCTGAGCTGACGTGTGTTGGAACATGGAATACTGTGTTATAATCACGGCACGGGCTAGGAGGTGGAGAAGGACAGGGGAAAAAACATACTTGACTGGTCAAAAATGTGTAAATTGCTGACAAAATGACACATGTAATTAAGAGTGTTCCTACCATTTTACCTTGTGGTTTCCACCTCCAGTGTTGAAAAAGAGAGCGACTCCCACCTCGCTAATTACCATTATCACTGAAATGCTGGGGTTGGAGTCATTAGTTCCATGTGCATTTAATTAGAGGAAGGCTGAAATTGGATTTAACTTATTACTTTTTCATGGATCACTTTCTTGTCATCACTTCAAATTGGATTGCAGCCCCAGGTAACTAATTATGAGAGCCACAGGATCAAGAGTGAAAAAAAAAAGGTAATTAGGAATAACACTGTCGGACCCTCGCTGGTCATCTACTTGTGCTCCAGGAAAGGGGGTGAGGGAAACAAAAGACACAACCATAGTTTTCAGCACTACAGGCTGGGGAGTTAGAGCCCTGTGTGGTTGCTAAGCATCATGGGAGTGTGTCACCACCCATGGTGGCTTCTGCGATACACAGCTGAGTTTAAGATGTTGACTCCACATGATCCCACTCTGGGCTTTTCATACTGAGATTAAACCTGTGAAAGCAACAGATTGGGCAGGGGTATGAGGCTTCTCAACTACTACCGTGTCATTTGAGGACCTCACGGGTATGATTACAGCAGAGCTGTCAAGGCGCCTGTGCACCAGAATGCAGAGCATTTTAAGTCCAGGGAGCTAGAATTTAATGAACGTATTAATGTTCCGGAACCATCATTCATATGTGGCGGGAGGACTTGTCAGTCGGCGTTACAGTGAGGTTTAGAGTTTCCATATTTGGAGGTTTTGTCAAAGTTTCCGGCATCCTATAATGTTCAGGTCATTTCCTCTGCTTCTGGTTTGTTCCCCTTCCATACCCACATAGCCCAAATTCTGTAGAGGTTTCCTGGGGTTCTGTATCTCTTTCCAGCCTCATTGAAAATCCCTTAAATTATATTGCTTCCATGTGTCGAACAAAACTCAGAGCTACAAGCAATCAATTTTATAGACACTGTCTGAGAAAAATGTTGATGACAGTTAGAGGATGTGAAAGGATTGGATTATAAAGTCCAAAGTACTAAGTGTGGAAACGGTGTGTGTGAGTGTGTGTATTGTGAGTGTGTGTACATGTATTGTGTGTGTATTGTATGTGTGTTTGTATTGGGTGTGTGTGTTTGTATTATGAATGTGTGTGTATTGTGAGTGTGTGTATTGTGAGAGTGTGTGAGTGTATATTGTGAGTGTGTGTGTATGTGAGTGTGTGTATGTGAATGTGTGTCTGTGTGTATTGTGAGTGTGTATGTATGTGTGGTATGTGTAGTATGTGTGTTTTCTTGCTATTCAAAATTCTTTGAGTCAAATTTCCCCAAGAAATGGTTTCTCTTAAATAGACCAGAAGGGCTCAATGGTTAAGGGTGTGGGATGTTCTTCCAAAGGACCCAGTTTCAATCTCCAGCACCCACATGGTATCTAAACACCTATCTGTAACTCCAATTCCAGGGTATCCTAAGCCCTCCTCTGGCCACTGGAGGCATTGAATGCATGTGGTGCACAGACATATATGCAGGTAAAATGCCCCTACATGTGAAAAATACATACAATTTTTATTAAAAAGAAGAGAAGAAGGAAGGAAGGAAGGAAGAAAGGAAGGAAGGAAGGAAGGAAGGAACCAGATGAGTGTCCACTATGGTAACCCACTGAGAATCTCCTTCTGAAATCCAACAGTGAGAAGAGCACTTGGCTCCCCATTAAAGTGACTCACCAAGCAGCCGGCTACAGTGCCTTTATGTTGTTTAAAATCTGTTTTAATGTTCTACTAATATAAGCAAATAATGGTGATTCAGTTGTGAGTGCCTTTCCCACCCTAGTGAGCCAGGCTTGCTCTGGAGTGTCACCCAGGATGAGCCTCCCCACCCCACCTCCATAAGCACTCATCAGAGGTCACCGCGTTAGTGTTATTGCAAAGTGATAAAACACCCTTCCGGGCATTACACGTCTCTTTCCTGTGTAATCCTTCTAAGCAAACTGGCAAGACCCAAAATAGTAATCATCAAGTCTAATGCAGAAAATTAAGGCTTTTCAGTTGGTGTTGTTGGAACATCTTAAGTTGATTTAGGATTTCTGTACACAGTATTCGTCTGTGGTTGAAAGGGGCCACGTTGAGGTCAAGTGATGTAGTGTTTTCCATTTTTCCATATGAGCCTCTCAGTGTGTGATAAAAGCGAACTCCTTTATTTTGTAAGTCTGCAAGAATTTCTGATGAAGTCAGAGGTCAGTGGCGTTCCCTGCCAGTCTGAGCAGCTTGGTAACTACTGGGTTTTCTTTATTTCTCTCTGTCTTTTCCTCTCCCTCTTCTCCCCCCTCTCTCCTCTCTCTTTCCCTTTCCCCCTCCCCATGTTTGTGGTGTGTGTGTGTGTGTGTGTGTGTGTGTGTGTGTGAGACTTTTCCCCTGCTCTCAACTCCCTGTACACTGTGCCACTTTTTTGACACATGCCCAGTGAGGTCCTCCAATCTGAAACTCATTAGCACACAGCCTTGGACCCTGTCCAGTGGTTAGAAGATTTCCTGAAGCCTGGAATAACAGCATTCGGTATAACGCCAGGGACTACAGTGACAATGGGGGTAGTTGTGTCCCCTGGCACTCTGCCTGGTCAGGAAATCCAGCTGACCTCAAAACACAGTGAGACAGAGGTCACACATATGGTATGGACTCACAAACTTTGATCCTGGAAAAGTCTCTTCTGAAATCACGGACATGGCAGCCTTTTCCCTCCGCTGGTCACTTCTGATGGGTTCGCAATGTCGTCGCCATCGTGAGCGGCAAGAACATGAAAGCAATTAGAGAGCATGAAGCCTGGATCCTAGTTTTCACTTCTGAAGGTAGTGGCTGTAATCCTTCCTTCATGCATGCATTCATGCTTTTCAAACTCTATTCACTTGAAAGTCACTCTGTCGAGAGCCTGTGATCAAGACACCGCCCTTGCCCTGACCTCAGAAGAGTTATGCTGCGGGTCAAGTTCAGTTAAGCTAGGTTTTCAGACAGGCATCTGTCCAGAAAGGTAACTGTAATGATAACACATACTGAAGGGTTGTACAGTCCTTTCCAGCAGGCAGCTACTCCATAGCAGGGGGAAGCTTATCACCATGTCTGTTGTATATGTGTGTACATGTGCACATACATACACAGGTATGTGAGTGCATGTAGAGATATCTTCCTCAGAACTTTCCACCTTTTTTTCCAAATTTTATTTATTTATTTATTTATTTATTTTTGCATACGTGTATGTGTGTGTCTGTGTGAGCATTTACCATATGTCGGGAATAGACAGCATCAGATTCTTTAGTACTAGAGTCAGAGAAGTTTTCCGGGCAGGGTGCATGTTGAGAACTGAAGTCAGGGCCTCTAGCAAATGCAGCAAGTGGTCTTAACTACCGAGAGCCATCTCTCCTTCCCTCTCGCCTCATTTGCTGACCTCTGAGTCTCTCTGTGAACCTGAAGCTACCGATGGCAGGCCAGCAAGCCTCGGGGGTCCTTTTGCTATACTGCCCAGGTTTTCCACAGATCCTGAGGGTCTGAGCTCAGGTCCTCGTGCCAACATAAGGGACCCTTGACTGACTCGTCTTCCCAGCCTGCACTCTTCCCATCTCAGAGATGAGGAAAGTGCAGCACAGAGAAGTGATCTTCCCAGGCACTTGAGTGACCCATTCAGGACTCCCACCCACGTCCTTTGGCATCGTTCTGAAGCTGCCTTGAGATTCTCTTGGCATGGCACACAGTGAAGGAAACAGAATGGGTGTTTGTGGTACTTGGTGCTCCTCACTAACCACCAGACCACACGGTCTCCTAATTTGGACATGTGTTTATGGGCATGTCTGAAAAATAGCGCCTGTAATTGAAATATGCACTTTCTAAAGGGAAATGACGCTTGAGAAAGAGAAGAAAGCCGGGTATTACTCAAAGCCTGCAGACCACTCTGTAAGTAATTGTCTAAACGCAGCCGTTGAAATTGAGAAGCAGTTTGGAAAATGTACAGTTTGGGAAATTTGTGTTTCGATGTAATTACGGTAGTTGTGAGCTGATGTCATGCCTAGTAACTGTTTTTGTATTGCCTACGCCTTTGTTACCGAGTTGTGATATCATGAGCAAACTATTATAAACATACCATGGATATAGCATGCTTGTGTAACAAAAGATCGGGAACTTTTATTAAGTTTGTTTTGCTTGTCATATTGTAAAAATTTATTATGTGTACTGTGTATATTAGAAACAGATTTGGGTAATTCTGTCTAAATGAAGTCATCCCGGCTATTTCCAGACTGTCTGTTTTTGGTTGTGAATAATTTTCATACATCAGATGGTTGTCATATTTAGTCGCTCTCAAGATTTTAAAGAGAACATATCCCATTTTGAACTTTCGCTATACTTCTTGCTATTGGGGATTGTTTGAGTTTAAAAGTATTGCCCACTAAATTACAGCAACCAACCAACCACTCATTGTTTCGGAAGGGCCTGTGTTGCTGCCTTCTATTCATAGCTTGCTCCGATCATCAAAAGAACAGGTTTTTAACTACTTAAGTAGTAGAGTTTTAAAGCAGCCAGGACTCAGCTGGGCAGGGAGCACCAGCCCTTGTCCTTTTTCGTTACAGCCTAGTGAATTACTCTGGTAAATATTCAGGTCGACAGAGCCCAACGTTTATTGGGATTCCTGGTAAATGCGGACTTTAAATGGGTAGTTCGAAGTCTTCGGATGGCTCACACCTTCCCAGACAGTTCCTTCTACTTCCTGTGGCTGCTGAATAGTTAGAACCAGGATGTTCCAGAATATTCTGTGGACTGCTTCAGCTTTTGTTTTGTTTCTTTCCATTTTTCTCACCCCTGTCCTCCAAATCTGGCTTTCCTCCTGAGCTGGGGTGCCGCTGAACCCTGATCTTGTCTCCATGCATGCCTGTTAGCATTGGAGGTTACAGCAGCTGCCTTATATTTGGTGGTGGGGAATGGCTTCCAGTAGCTTCTTCAGACTGGAGTTTTCATACTCTGTGCCTTTTTCTCCCCACCCCCATTCACACTGAGAACCTAGTTTCATCTGTGTTTGATTCCTTGTTTCCTTTACAGTGTGTCCCTCTCTTTTCTCAGGAATGCACGAATGACCTCCAGCCCTTGGCAAGTGCTCTTAGCTGCCTCGCATGTCCTTACAGCAGCTTGTCTCCGGGCAGATGACTCTGTCTCTGGCCGTATTAGTCAGCAGTGTTGGTGTCGTCCTTTCTGCTTCTCATCTGCTTTCTGCATTTCCTCACATCCACCATCTTCCCTTCCGCTGCTATCCTTTCACAGTTCCTGCCTCTGTGTCCCCCGCTGCCACTCTGTTCTGGATGAGTCGTGCAGATACATACGCATGGATCCAGGCAAGGGCTTTGTATCCTTCGTACTCCTACCTCCCAAACCCAAGGCACCCTCTCTCCTTTGTGGGTATTTCATGTTCTACAAGTCACTCTAAACCTTTCTGTGATACCATAAGCTCTGCCCTATAGAATTTAAGTCTTCCCCCTTACCAGGCAGACCAGGTCCTAATTCTGCCTTCTCTAACTTGGCACTAAAGCAGGAGCCCCGAGAAGACAGCTACAGCCCCACTGGGGAGAATGAGAGAGGCACAGAAATGTAGAATCCTAATTGTTTTTTACAACAAGGTAGAATAAGCACAGTCCTCATGATAACATTCGAAAGCTCAGGGAATCTCCAACTGCAGCCCTCACCTGCTCTCTGGTCTGCTCTTCTGAATAAATAAGCTTGGTGATTAATGTTTTACACTTCAAGAGGAATCTCTCTCTCTCTCTCTCTCTCTCTCTCTCTCTCTCTCTCTCTCTCTCTCACACACACACACACACACACACACACACACAGAAAGAGATGGTGTGCCCCATGATTTGAGCACTCCCTCTCATTTGTCCCACTTCTCTGTGGTCCTATGGTCTCAAGACTCTTCTTCATTAGTTAATCTATGGCTGCTGTGTGGCATATTTCTTCCCAGTCCCTGGCTATAGGACACACTGACATGCTCATGAACAGCCACTTCTCAGACCTAATGAAACCATACTTAGTAAGACAGCAATGAAATTATGTCTGATATTTTATTTAATAACACAAATGGATTGTTATTTATTTTAGAAATAAACATAATAATAGTAAGCTACATAGAATTACACAAAACAGAGAAATTCTCTTGTATCCACCTGTGTGTGTGTGTGTGTGTGTGTGTGTGTGTGTGTGTGTGTGAGTGTGTGTGTGTGTGTGTGTGTGTGTGTGTGTGTGTGTGTGTGTATTCTGCTAAGAGTGCTATTTAAGGGATTCTGGGTCCAGGTCAGACTCTGTAATAGACTACCCATATTTGCCCAAGGTACCAGTGTTAGAAACAGTGGTCTGCTTACCTGGATTGACCATTGATCAGCTACTAAAAAACATACCAAAGTGGAAAAGTACTTACATTTTTGTGTTTTTATTTTTTGTTTCTTTGGTTTTTTTTTTTTAATCTTGGTTTTTGTTTTACTTTGTTTTGTTTCTCTGAGATGCTTAAAAGATTCCTTAATAGTTATGGAAACCCTGCCCCAGGTTCAATATATACTTTGTGTGTTTTCCCAATATCCTTCAGAATGCTGGAGCAAATTCCATTTGTTTCCAGCACTATATCTCCTTATAGTCAGATCTAAAGTACACTCTGCCCTTTACCTGCATTAACTGTGTAGGATGGTGCTTTGGAACTCACATGTCCCAATATCTGGAAGCGAGGAGGTTGATGCATACTACTATTAATAGTGTGGCTGCCCTTGTCAGACTGAGAAATCGAGTCCTGATAGCATGTTATTCCTGTGTGGCCCCAGGAAAGTAACTTAAACTCCCTTTCTTTCCATTTTCTCATCTAGAGAATATTGCTGGTTACCCTGCCTACCGAAAGGTAATTATGAAGGTTAAGTGATTAAAGCCTGAAAGTGGCTCACACAGGGCCTGAGAAACAGAATTCTCAGAAGAGACAGCTCTTCTCATAACCATGTCTTAAAGGGAAACAGCTCACTTGCAAGCCTCCGGGTTCCATATTTCAGCTTACTTGCTGTTGACCACCACCTAGTTTGAGCAGTAGACTGGGGACAGGCTGCTGTCTCCCAACTGCTAAGTACATTTGATGAAAACCTCAAACCTCTCCTCTGACAATCAAAATGATCATAGCTCCTATGCCAGGGTCCTATTAAAAGATCTGCTGAGTTAATGTTTGTAGGTGGCTTGGACAGAGAAGTAACGGGTACTTAGTGCAGTTGGCTGCCATCTTGGCTCCTGGCGTGTTGAACTGCCGACCCTATCTTAAAGAGTGACGATACTCTTCAGAGTTACCGAGGCATTTAAGACTAAGTAGGCGATTAGGGACATAGTCCTGAAGACAGTATTGGGACACCCCTATTCTCTTCTTTGCACCTGTTGGTGAGTAACTTTCCCTGGCCGTATATTTCTACCATGTTAAGGTACCTGAACACAGACCTTAAAGTAGCCCCACCAACTTCTGAAACTAAGAGGTGCAAACAGCCTTTATACCTTGTAAGTTGAGTCTTTCAGGTATTATTTCATCAAGATGACGATATCAATTCCTGCTGCTGACACTGTTTTGATGGGTTAGTTCTTTCTGTTTGGCATATTATCCATGAATGAGCATCATAATGTTCTGAAAGACCCATTCTTGTGTCCTTTATGAACTAATGCTAGTTTTCAAAGGCAAAGAGAGTTGATTATTGACATCTCACCTGGTCACTCCTGACATGCCTATAACAAGTCAGGCAGTCTGACAAGCTCCTCGCCGTGCGTGCCTGTGTGTAAGCATGTACCAGCTAGGGAACAGCCTTGGGAGTCATTCCTTGGTTACAGACACTTTTGTTGTTGTTGTTTGTTTGTTTTGTTTTATTTTTTAAAGGCACTCTTTCACTGGCCTAGAACTCAGCAAATAGTCTAAGCTGGCTGGCTCAGTGAATCACAAAGATCTGCCTGTCTCTTCTTCCCTGGTACTGGAATTATAAGCACATGCCACCACACATTGCCTTTTTTCTTTTCTTTTCTTTTCTTTTTATTTTTTTAAGTATGGATTCAGGGTCAAGCTCAGGTCTCATGCTAGAATAGCAAACAGGTGAACAAACTGAGCCATCTCCACAGTCTTCCTCCGTAGGTGGTTGAGATGAATGAGACTGTGATGAATGAGCAAATGAGTGAATGGAATATATAAGCTAAAAAAAAAGGTAAATTGATAAATTGCTCTCAATAACGAGGTTGCACACCAGTCTCAGGTTCATAATCTTACAGCATCATTTCAAGACAGTAAACATCACTAAAAAGATTTTTAAAGACAGTCCTGCCCAATTCTGACTTTAAGGACCTGAAATGCAGGTTGGGTAGAGAGTGGAAACTAAGGGGCTTCTTTACCAAGGGGAGGCTGCCCCAATGCCCTTTGCCTGCCTTTATAAATTTGCTAATCTATTTAAGGCATAATATTAATGGTACAGAACTTTAATTCACAAGCTTGGAAAATTAAAGGAGACTAAAGGCAAACTACGGAAATGTATCTGGTGTCAAGATTAAGTTCAATGAAGCATAGCGAAGATAGGAAAGATTATTAAATGTATGTGGAAGGAGGGTGGAAGATACACCTAAATCTCTCATTTAGAAAGGAATTGGTTTACTTGACTATTTGGAATAGTATCACACTCAGGAAAATCTAAGACAAATGCAAGCAAAACAGAATTTAATTGAGCTATTATTTTGCAGACTTTGGCTTAGTTTCAGACAGTCTAATCAAATTGTGCTTTGCTCAAATAACTAATGTTAAATGCAGCCTACCAACAGATGTTTAAAAAGAGCCTAATTGGAAAATCTACATCCTGGATTTAGTCTGTCTCGCTGGAAAGAAAATAGCTTCCAATTTATGTCTTTGAGGACGACACTCAGTGACAAGGGTCACTGAGAAGACAATGTTCTCTTCAAGGAGGCTTGGTGCTCCAGTGGAATTATTTTGAAGCGTCAAGGATGGCACTTTAGAAATTCAATTTCTTGGAAATTCTCCAGCTCAATGCCATGTAGAAGCCTCCAGAGAAATCTCCTTTATCATATGACATCACCGGGGTCCTGTTACACCCCTGGACTGTGTCAAGGGCTTGTGTGCTGAAATTTATACTGAGCCCTCCAAGTCCTGTAAGGCACACACTGATTGATGGCATTTCAAGGTGCTGTCAAGGGGTCTGGGTGATGAGGCCGACCTTGCCTCCTCTTCTCAGTTTCCAGTTTGTATATGGAAACTCTCAGACCTGCCATATTGCCTGGAGGGTCTTGTGATCTCTGCCAAAATTGAATTTGGTTCAAGAGCAGCTCCTTTCTTTCTTTAGACGAGGGGTCAGCCATCTTTCTCTGTAAAGGACCAGATAGTGAATATTTTTGGCTCCGTGGGCCATACTGTCTCTATGGCAACTACTCACTGTGCTGTTGTCGTGTTAAAATGGGCACAGACAATGCAGAAATGAATGAACATGGCTGTATTCCAGCACACTTGTGGGCACTTAAGTTTGAATTTCAAATTTTCACATGTCACGAAATACTTGACTTTTGTAATTTTTTTTCAGTTGTTTAATGATATGAAAGCAACTCTTAGCCCCAAGGCCATAGAAACACAGGTGGTTGACCAGATCTGGGCATAGTATTCACTGACCAGTCCTTTAGACCACCTGAAGGAGAACTACTGAAGACAGAAATCCAGCCCACACTGCCAAGTCCCGTGCATTGATACGTTTTCTCAGTGCTGTAAAGAGACACCTAACAAGGAGCAAGTCAAGGGAGAGCAAGCTTATTTGGGGGTAGAGTCTGTCATGGCAGAGCAGGCAGGAGCTTATGGCCACTGGCCACACAGTGCGTGCAGTTAGGAAGCAGAGCGAGAGGGCTGGTAGGACAGTGATCCTGCTTTGTATTCATATCCAGTATTTGAGCCCGTAGGATGGTGCCCACTCGCCATACCTACCCGATCAGAATGTGTCTTCCCACCTCATTTAACACAGTGTAGAAAATCCCTCTTAGATATACCCAGAGGTTTGTCTCCCAAGTGATCCTAGCTGCTGTTAAGTTGACAATAATTAATCATCACACCCGTTAGCTGCTATAGAGTGGGGAGCAGCTATGCTTAGAGGAAGAGGGATCTTGTCCCCCACCTGCTCAGGGGTTCTGCTCACCCCCACATTCCCTACTTTCTCTCTTCTAAACCCTGTGAGCACACTGCAGTCGGTGCAGTGGTGGTAGCAATTCTGTTCTTACCTTTGGAGTTGTAGGGGGGTGACCTTGGATGGCAGGGCAACTAATAGCCCATACCATGGACTAAAAATCCAGGCGAAGTCACTCTGTCAAGACTCTCATCTGTCATAATAGCTTCATAATGTACCCGACTTTATGACAATGTTAGAAACTACTGCCATCTGCCAGAAAATACTTTACAGTATAAACTCAAGCTGTCTAAGGTAGGAATGGCTCCCCCTTGAGCTGGTGGCATGGCACTTCTTCAACCTAAAAGACTTCTTGAGGGCCTTGTCATGTGCTAGTGGAATTTCCCTCAATTGTTTGCATTTTGAAACCAAGCATGTCTGATTTCAACACAGTATCTTACCTCCAGGTCTCAGTTTCATGTCTTCAAATGACTCGCTCAACCCTGGGAGCACAGCAGAATAAATAGTTACCACTACCAAGGCCTGGCACCAGATACTTGTGAAAATCACAAGACCCTGAGCTGTGTTGGCTGGGTGAGAATGCTGAGAAGTTTGTCTGTGTGTCACGGTGGACAGGGAGCTCAGTGTACTGTGGAAGAGTTTGGTAGCCTCCTCTACATACACTTTGCTGTTTCTCTAAGAAGTCCCAGAAGTGACACACAAGGAGAATGTGCTTAAAGTCATGTTAGAGGTCTGTGTTGGGGTGTACATGATATAGCTCATCTTTTCCTTTCTATAACTTCATGCATTTCTGCCTTGCAATCAGTCTCTGTTCTCCACTTTTTCTCTCTCTCTCATAAAGCATATTCTAACCACAGTTTTCCCTCCCAGCAGCCCCCCCCCCATCCACTCCTCCTCTATTTCCCCTTCAGAAAAAGGCAGGCTTCCCAGAGATGTCAACCGAGCACAGCATATCACGTTGCAATAAGACTGTGTACCTCCCCTTGTATTAAGGCTGAATGAGGCGACTCAGTGGTAGGAAAGGGGTTCCAAAAGCAGGCAAAAGAGTCAGAGACAGCCTCTACTCCCACTGTTAAGAGTCCCACAAAAAACCAAGCTACACAACCATAGCATATATGCAGAGGACCTAGGTCAGTCCCATGCAGGTTCCCTGGTTGGTGTTTCAGTTTCTTTGAGCCCAGGTTAGTTGATTCTGTGGGTTTGCTTGTGGTGTCCTTGACCTCTCTGGTTTGTGCAATCCTTCTACCCCCTCTTCCACAGGATCCCCATGTACCATCTAATGGATTGCTGTGGGTCTCTGCATCTGTTTGCTGGAAAAAGCCTCTTTGAGGATGCTAATGCTAGGCTCCTGTCTGCGTGGATTTTATCTTTTTCATGATTTTTTTTCTTTTTCTTTTTCTTTTTTTTTTTTTTTTACATTATCCCTAGTCTAAACCAAGTTGGGAACTACTATGTCTTGATAAAAGTCATTTACCTGATTTTTTTTTTTTTTTTGTCTGAGTTCTGGATACTTTTATAAGTGTTGAGACTAATCCATATCTCACTGTCAGACTGCACTGCTCAGGTAAGGCATATGTCAATCAAAGACTTGAGTGCTGTTTACAGTGCAGACTCTGAGTTTGTCCAGGACTTTCCTTCTGTCAGTGCTCCATAAACAAACTCCTGTTCTGCTCATTATGCAAAATGCAGAAAGATGGATGGATGGATGGATGGATGGATGGATGGATGGAAAGAAGGAAGAAGAAAGAGAGAAAGAGAAAGAGAAAGAGAGAGACAGACAGACACATTGCTGTGGAACCAGGAAGTCAGACTGTAGCTCTAAATACTGTGCCTGTCATACTGGTGTAGGGCATCTCTACTCTATATGTTTCTTTCTTTGTTTTTTAAAGATTTATTTATTATTATACATAAGTACACTTAAGACGTACCAGAAGAGGGCTTCAGATCTCATTATGGGTGGTTGTGAGCCACCATGTGGTTTCTGGGATTTGAACTCAGGACCTTTGGAAGAGCAGTCAGTGCTCTTACCCGCTGAGCCATTATGTCAGCCCTATATGTTCATTGCTAATGAAATATTCCTCAGTCTTCAATGTTGGTTTTGCAGGTTTTGAACTGAGATGGTGCAATATCATCTTATAGTGGTGTTGCCTGTACGATCTCTACAGCATCTTAGGACAGTGGTCATTGAGGGTGGTTCAGGCTGTGGGAGACCCAGATACTCACCTAACAGCAAGAGCTCATCTTTTCTTTGTTGTTGTTGTTGTTTTGTTTGTTTGTTTTTAAACATAGTTTTCCGATTGGAGTTCTACGTAACAGAGATACTATATCTTGCTTGTGATACTATATTTCGCTTGTGAGCACGTGTGCGTGCACACACATACACATGACATATGCATACATGCATGCATAAAGACTTATCAACTGCATTTCAGACATTTCAGAAATAGTTTGGTAGTAGTTAGTGAGTTACTGCATACTGCATCCACTCAGTGCCTTAGTCCAGATCTCTGTACTTTAACACCCTCATGTGAGGGTTGAACTGGGCAGAAACAGTTACCATACAATGTCATAAACGCTCTCATTAATGGTCTCAGTGAGCTGTGAAGAGACCTGTGAGTAGGCTGCTCAGAATGTAGCTAGCACAAAGGCAGAACTAAAATGTACATTTTTATCCAATTTTATTTAAAACATTTTTAAAGATTTATTTATTTTTATTTATAGGCATGAGGCTTTTGCCTGCTTGTATGTATGTGTGCCACGTGCATGCCTGGTGCCCATGGAGACCAGTTGAGGGTGGTAGATACTCTGGAACTAGTGTTTGTGTGTAGTTGTGAGCCTCTATGTGGGTGCTTGGAACCAAACCACAGTCCTTTTGCAAGAGCAGCTACTGTTCTTTTTCACTGAGCCATTTTTTTCCAGTCACATTTTTTTAAAGATTTATTTATTATATGTAAGTACACTGTAGCTGTCTTCAGACACTCCAGAGGAGGGAGTCAGATCTCGTTATGGATGGTTGTGAGCCACCATGTGGTTGCTGGGATTTGAACTCGGGACCTTTGGAAGAGCAGTCGGGTGCTCTTACCCACTGAGCCATCTCACCAGCCCTCCAGTCACATTTTATTTTACATTTTAATAGCCACATGTGGCTGACAGCTACTGGTTTTGGACAATACACATAGAGAACACTTCCATCATTGTAGAAAAGCTCCATGGGACAATGCTAGTCTTGGTCCCCTCCCCTCTTAAAACAATGTGATAATTAAGTCCTTTTGCTGAGAGATGGGGTGGGAGGTTTCTTTGGGGGAAGTCGAACCTAGGGCGTCACATGTGCTATACAAATGCTGAGGAACTTCTAGCCCATAATGTTCTCTTGTGATGTGGCTTGCATCCATGCATCTCTGACCGGTCTCCTTCACTCCTTCCCGCCGCATTTCCTCTACTCCTCATTCATCGTGCTGGTCTCAGCACAGACAATATGCCTGGAAGCTCTGAGAGCATCTCCTACCTTCATCTTCTCCCCAGGCGCTCAAATTTCCCCTCCAAATAAGAAAAACTTGAAAGCCGTGGAAACCCAGCCAAACCCCTTCCTCCACAGTGAACTGCGCAGACCCTTTGAAATATTTTTATTTGTGCAGATTTCAGATGAAAATAAGAACTTCAGAAGAAAAGTTAAAAACTACCTCTCTTACTAAAGAAAAAATGCTTTAAATCACTGCCTTCCTTCTGAGGCCAGCTGCCGCCTCCTCTCACTCACAAGAGGACCTCAGGCTTGAGTTTCCACCCATACTGCACTTCAGGTCCCCTGACGCAGAGACTGGCCCCTGTCATGGAACCCTACCCATCACTGCCACCTGTCCTGCATTCTTTTGCTTTTTCTAAATATTCATAGCTTCATAGTTTCTTACACCTGTTGCCCTTAGAGGAAGGGCCACTGATCTTTTATTAATGTGAGCAAATTGATCATCATGTTTACATTTGGAAGTAGAGCTACAGTTAATAGCTGATGATTAGTTTATATTTATTTTAGAAATAATAACCATATATAATCATGGCATCAAGTTCATTGGTTAAGTATATTGATTGACCATGAAAAACAGTAGGAACTGTCCTCATTGACCTGAGCTGTCAAATTGTGATAAAGTTTACTGTAAGCTGAATCTACCTAAATTCAGGCATTCTTACTTAATAGGACCTTACCAATGTGAGCCCATTTTCTGAGATTCTCTGAGGTAAATAAGACAACCAATTGCATTGTGTTGGAGGGCTAATCCATATTATTCTCTGTCTCTCCCTCACTCACCCCCCTCACACACACACACACACACACACACACACACACACACACACACACACAGAACCACAGACACAAATGCAAGCACACAGTATTCAAAGTGTTACCTGCTTATGCACCTGATACTCTGGGACTCATTGTGATGTTGATTGTAACAGATCTTACAACCGGGAGTATTATACAACCGGTAAGTCTTCAGTATCAGGATAGGAGCAGAGGACTATACTGATGGAGATGACGACTAGGGAGTGATCTGATTTTCTTTTTGTGTTCTACGTTATGTTTGTGGAAGGGAAACATGGCCTACAAACCTCTTATCACAAGGCCGTCTAGTCAGAGTTGAGTGTCCTTTCTTGGGAACTGAGTGAAGTGTCACTCTTCGCTGCCCTGTGACATTTTCCCCTTCAGGGAGTTCTCGTTGCACCTGCAGGCCATCCATTCTTTCACTTCTGCATTACTAGCATTATTGACTGCACTTATGAAAACAAGGCTTGCGTTCCATAACAACCGTCATGACAACTTTGATACACAGAAGACAATACTGTTTTAAAAATAAAACAGAACGTGGAACTTTCCAGAAAATATAAGAGACGATTAGGACATGGAATTGCTTGGGGGGAAGTGTGGATGTTGGTATTTATTTCATAATGGAATAAAGCTGCTGAGAGATTTAAGGCTGAGGAATTGATTCTGTCTTACTGATTACAAATGGATCAGCCCACGGGCTAGACCATTTTGCTTGTACACACAGCGGTTAACATTTTCCAGGGTTCGTTGTAAAGGTTAAGAAACCTGGAAATCTCCAATTAAATTGCAACTCGTGGCTTCTCTAGAGTCGCAGCAATAAAATCGCCAGAGCCACTTGCATAGTCTCCACAGCTTGTTCCTGAAGAGCATGGTACATGTTCTTTCCTTCTGTGTTGTGGGCTGGAGATGGCCTGTCCCCCTTATCTTGTCTATGACCTGCTTCAATAAGCACACCTACAATATTGAGGCTTAAGGAATTAGTTGTCTGTCTATCTGTCTATTAATATATCTTTATTATTTCTTGGGCCAGCACTTAGCCTTCATCCTCCATGGCTGCACCCCCTGGTATATGTCTGTCTGTCTCTCTATTTTCTCTCCTCTCCTCTCCTCTCCTCTCCTCTCCTCTCCTCCCCTCCCCTCCCCTCCCCTCCCCTCCCCTCCCCTCCCCTCCCCTCCCCTCCCCTCCCCTCCCCTCCCCTCCCCTCTCTCTCTCCCTCTCTCTGTTATGTCTCAGGCCAGCATTTAGTTTTCATCCTCTGTGACTGCTCTACCTGGTAGACATTCAGTATACATTCTGTGTACTTCCCTAGCCAGCCTTGTGAGATATGGTGCTCAGCTTTTCTGTCTATGTGCAGAAGTGACCCTCTAGGGTAAAAA
Organism: Mus caroli; assembly: GCF_978045245.1. Classification (NCBI taxonomy): domain Eukaryota; kingdom Metazoa; phylum Chordata; class Mammalia; order Rodentia; family Muridae; genus Mus; species Mus caroli. The sequence continues at coordinate 49,610,757 of NW_028227262.1, forward strand.
TGAAGTAACAGGCCATTGCAAAGCCAGCAGTCTATCTAAGGCAGTTGCTCCACCTCCACCTCTAACCCACTTACGAGGTTCTGATATTTTGGTGGTTAGCATAGACCTTTATTCTTGTAATAACAATACCAATGCTTAGTATGTTGCACAGTCCTGAGACTTGGGGGTTCATGTCTTTGAGTGGTTCTCTCTTGAGATTACAGGCTAAGTTAAGACTGAGGTGTAATTGGGGGAGGGGGGAACGACAGGATTTCCCACTTCAGAGATGGCTCATTCGCATGGCCTTTGGCAGAAGGCCCCAGCTCCTCATGGTGTGGTGGTGTGGACCTCTTTACTGTGATGCTTGCCTAATTCCATGGAACAGCATCTAGCTTCCCCTGACTCAGGACTTATTAACTCTCTTTCACATAAGGAATACCTAAGCTAGTTAACTTAAAGATCAGAGTGGTACTGTACAAAATACAGCTCATACCATCACTCAGAAAGAAGTTAGCTTGGTCTACGTAGTGAGTTCCAGGTCAGCCAGGGCTACATAGTGCATCCCTGTCTAACCACAAAATCAAACAAAATGGGGAGGGGGTTTCATAGTTGTGAAAATTTCATCCCATATTTGGGGCTTTCTTTGGGGCCTGTGAATGTATCATAGGAGTCCATGACATTGCAAGCTTTCTTTCCATGACTGAGAAGTGAGAAGAGGTGGGTATCTCACAGTCCCCTTCAAGTACCAATGACTTAGTGCCCCACCTCAGAAGGACCCACCAACTTCCAAGTGCCTCAAACTTAGAACCAAGTCTTTAACACATTGGCCTTTGGGAGACATGTGCCCACACTATAGCAGTTTGCAAGCAAACCTAGCCTTTCCATTCACATGCCAATGTTGCCTTCACATCTATTGTGCACATAGAGTAACCCTGTCTTGAAGGCTGCTTTACCAATCTCAACCTTCTTACCTGCCTTATTTACTATCAACACATGAACAAGTGCCATAGCTTGTAATGTCTTGCTTCTCTCAGCTATGAGAGCCAGAAAACGAAATCAGTGACTACCATGTGACCTGAGCCCTGGTGAGCACTGTTGGCCAAGCATTGTGCTGCTCACTAAAAGATCTGCCTGTTACTAACAAGGGGTGGCCAAAGAAGAAGGAACAGCCAGTGGGCAAAGGCAGCTTCATTTGTTCTTTTCCGTATCAGTGGGAACCCCGTCACTCCCCAGATCCTTGGGTCTTAGCATTAGTTATTTGTCTTGTTTTGAAACAAGAGTCCCACTTTGGTTGCCTGGGTTGCCTTGAAACTCAACAGTCTACCTGTCTTCTTCGCTTCTCACTTGGTGGGATTTCATATGTGCACCACCATGTTCTGCCATTTTGCTTCTTGACCATACTCTCATATCCTGGCTTAACCTTTTTACATATATATATAATAAATTTATTATATATATATAATAAAAAGGGAGGGGGTGGGGGAGGAAGGAAGGAAAACTTTTGCATGCTGATCAGATTCATGTGGGACCCTAATTATGCGGTGACTGGCTTTCTGTGTATTTCCCCTTTTTCTCCCCACAAAGATTTTACGACATTTTCATATGCAAACAGGTGTTTTTGTTTGTTTCACATCAGTTACTTTTGCATAATGTGATGAGCCCATGTACAGTAATTCATAGAAAGTGACAGTCATCTGGCTCAAGTGCCCTCCTCCTCACAACCAGCCTACTAAATATAGAATCTTCTTAGAGCCATAAAAGGCACCAATAAAAAATATGCATTTTTAAAAAGGTCAGAGTTTCCCCACCCACGAATTTGGTTATAAAAACAGCAAAGCAAGTTTTTGGTTTTTTGGTTTTTTTCTTTTTTTTTTTTTAACTTGAATCAGTAAATTTTTAATTTAAATAGTATCCTGTTTTGACAAAGTGCTAAACCACAGAAGTCTCGGTAGAAGGCTGACAAGTCTCTGTCAATATGGATGGCATCTCCACAGGAAACTTAGGATGACTTCCTGCCACTCTGCGATGCTCTGACAGGGAATGTGGGCCTTTATTCATTGCATCCACAGAGTACTAAATCCTGATTACATATACTTTACTGTGTTGTGCAGCTCTCTGGCAGACAACATCTGTATCGTTCCTTTTGTGCAGTCAGACAGTACCGAACAGTGGACTTTTGACTTTTCTGAATGTGAGCACCAGGATTAAAGGTGTGTAGAACCACCGCCCAGCTGCCCATTTTATATTTTTTGGTTTTTTGAGACAGGATTTCTCTGTGTAGCCCTGGCTGTCCTGGAACTCACTCTTTAGACCAGGCTGGCCTTGAACTCAGAAATCCGCCTGCCTCTGCCTCCCAAGTGCTGGGATTAAAGGCCACTGTTCTTTTAAACAAAGTTTCCCATTGGCCTGGAATGTAAAGGAAAGGTTAAGCTGACTCCAGGGCTCCCTACTACCCTCCACAGAGATTATAAGTATATACCACCATCATGCCTGATTGATTGATTGATTGATTGATTGATTGATATGTTGATTGATTGATTGATTGATTGATTAATTAATTAATTTATTGTAGATGTTGGGAATCTATCTCAGGTGCTCACCACATGACAAAGCACCAGTGTCAGACAGTCTCCGCAGTCCCTTATCATTCTTGAATGTGCCCAGCGTCAACAAAGAAATCCCAGATGCTCTAGGATGCTTTGCTGGAGTTGCACGGCTGTGCCTTCCTTAGTTTTGCATGTTCAATAGAAAACAATGAATTTTACTGTGAAGGTGGCTGCATCTTTCTTATGGGGCCTCGAGGGTAAACAGCCATTCATTTTCATCTGTGAACACACATGTAGCTGGTGTTTGGTAGGTTGCCTGCTGGCTTTGGAAGTCATTATTTTCTGTAATGTCTATTCTCCATGGTTGTGCATAGATAGATTCTATGCCCCAGCTCTGGACGCAGAGGTAGCCTATCATTCTGGCCGAATGTGTTACAGTTGGAAGTCAGAAGCAAGTGATGAACCAAGAAAATAGCTTTTAATTTTACACAAACTGGTTTTCCGTTTTGCTCTGGGGTAGATGTTTGTAGCTCAGGGTCACGTTAAGATGCCACCCACACTTCAGAATGGAGTACTCCTGGAGAGTACACTGCACGATGGAACTCAGAGTTTGTGCCCACATGCCAGATTGTCATCTCTAACCTCAGAAGGCAACCTGTGTCTCCTGACCAGCCAGAGACACTGGAGCTTAGAGAAGATGACAACTCCAGATTCTGTAAAGGAAATTAGCATGACATTTGTCAAATATCTTCTCCCCTTGCTTTCCCTCGAATTCAATACCTGCTAATGACTCTGGTATTCTGTGCGGTCCTATTAAGGGAAAAGGAGACGGTTACCTTTTAGGGAAGGTTCATACATCTGTTTAATACAGACTTCACCACCAGCTCAGAGTGGATAAACCAGGACACCAACAGGCACCATCTGAGAGGCACTGAGGTACTCTTGTCCCTAGGACAGGGTGGGGTTGTAAACTGTACAGTTGTGACAGATATCACTCCAAACCGTGTGCATAGCTCCAGTTTAGCAATTGCCCCACCGTGCCATCAGAAGTCTTAGCCCAGGATGAAGAAGCAGATTCCTACCAGCACTTGGTCTGCCACTTTATCTTTAGGCAAATTAATTAATAAATGTCTTGTGTTTGTTGGTGCATTCCCTGGAATGTATGGAATACAATAAAATAGTTGCTAACAGATTGTTAAATCATTTATTGCCAGACTCTATGAAAGTATAATTGTCATGATTTGGCATACTGGATCTAGATACCCATCATGGAAGGACCAAACAAAATGGGGACCTCCCAGAATGTGCCAGTCACTCAGCAAAGCCCCTGATATTGTGACGAGAAGTTGGGCAGTTGGTGACAATTCTAGGAACCCAGTAGTAGTACTGGACAGAGAAAACCCAAAATCATTGGGCTTTTCTGGTCATCTGCAGGATTTGCAAAGGTACATATTAGTGGGGAAGTAAAAAGACTAAATAAATGGAAAACAGACAGTAGTTGTGAGCCACTGATGAGCTGGGCAGGACACAGAGCAGCACTGGATTTAGTAGATTTCAACAAGATAACCAAGTGGAAGAAATAAATAGGCCACTAGTTGGGAGTGGGTCTTTTATGCCCAAATTAGGTACATTTAAGCAATGATTCATTTTAAAGAAAGGAAATCAAAGCCTGTAGAAGATACTGTTAGCGTCATTCAAGACAAGGTTAATCCATGAATAACCTATCCTGCATTTTAATGCGTTTATTCTCAGTCAGGAATTTCAGTAACTTAACTTACACAGTTAGATGGCTTTTGGAAGGGGCCACCACGAAGAAAAGCTGCATTCCCTAGAATGTATGGATTACAATGAAGTAGTTGCTAACAGATTGTTAAATCATTTATTGCCAGACTCTATGAAAGTATAATTGTCATGATTTGGCATAGTAGATCTAGAACAGAAAAGAAACTGAAATGTCAGATTCAATGCAATGGGAGAAACAAGCTCGAAAGGAACTAGTGTAGAGTTTTCCTCTGTGTGTGTGTGTGTGTGTGTGTGTGTGTACACATATGAATGACAGTATGAGACTTAGAAACACTTTGAGGGTGACCCATTGGACCACCTCAATTGGAACTTTCATCATGAGCCCTGGTGTATGTAAGTTTGGGGCAGTGTTTTAAAGATCTTGCAGAACCTAAGATGTCTTTTAAGTATTCCGGGGTTGTCATGTATAGAGGGTTCACTTTATTGAACTTTAAAATGGTATTGTAGGTATATCCCTGATAAGAAAAATAAAAATTGGTGACACAGTCAGTCTCTGGCATATGTCCAGGACACGTTGAGTGTGGCACAGTTTTAGAGCCTTTCTTCTAGCAGAATGTTAGAAGAAGGAGCTGTGCACTGGCCAGCATGCTTTCTGTGAAGTGACATGTCCTCAGTGTGATTTCTGGGGCTCCTCGTGAAAGGAGGCACCCGAGTCCATGCCAATGTGATGACCCAGCAGAGGTCTGCAAGTGATGGGATCAGGGTTGGGGCTGTAGCTCATGGAACCTGCAAGTTCAAGGGTTAGCTTGCGCTCCGACAACCTAGCCCTCCGGGACGATCCTCAGAACTGGTTCTTGCTGGCTTGCTCGGGTCTGCTTCCTTTCTGTGTTGGCTTGTTTTCACTCAGAACTACAGTTAGATTTATTTATAGCTTGGCAATCCTTTTGGTGAAGACTGGGTCTCCTGCCCAGTAATCTCAATAAAAGCCTCTGCATTTATTGAATGGCTTGGGTCACTTCTCTATCCTGATGCCCTGTGAATGGGAGAGGGGAATGAAGTGACAGGATGGTGTGCCCACTCCTGGGTCTCCTGGGATGGAGTTGGCTCCCTTGAAAGTGCATAGATCCAGATTAGAGGTAGTAGTATCCAGAAAGGTCCTTCAATTTCCCTTTTAAATCTTCATATTCCTGCTAGTTATTATATACATGTTTTCTCACCCCTATTATATTAAAGGGTGAGTCCATACTGTTCCACAGAGATCTAATTCATTTTTATGTGGCTTCTATATTATACCCATTTCACAGACTACTGTGTTCTATACTGACAGTATTATCTGATAAGATTTTCTATATGGATAAACATGTTCTCATGGCACATGTATGTGTGGAGGTCAGTGGATAACTCGAAGCAGTTTGTTTTCTCCCACCACCGTGTGGAGTCTGTCTTGTCGATTGCAGGTTGCCCAGCCTGGCAGCATGCTAGCTCCTCTCACTGGCCCAGAGAAGAAGTTCAATGTCTGTGTTGTCCAATGATGGTTGTCACTATCTACCTTGGGTGCTAAGCACTTTCAATACAGCTAAGATAATGAAGGAACTTTTTTTTTCATCTTAAAAGTAATCAGTTGAAATATCAGTAGTGATATGAGACTACTGTCTGTCATATTGAACAAGTAAGGTATAGATCAATAACCAAATAAGGTTACATGGCTTTTGAGACAAATGAAGTATCTATAAACATGGCCCATGACTTAAATGTCAATGTCTTGTGCTAATAATATATAATATTCACATGTAGCTTTTCAATCATAATTTATAGCTACAGTGGAAAACACAACTCATTCCAATAAGTACTGATTTATTTATTTTTAATTTATCTATTTATTACCTGTTGGAATTTGATCATCTTAGCTTTGTGGCAGCTTGTGGCCTTGCCGTTGTTGGGTGGTCTGAAGCCATGGAAAGAATGTCTCATTTAGGCGTCAAGAGTTTGGGGTTCTAGTCTCAGTTCTCCCAACTATGATTATCAACATGACCTTTCCTCTGTCACCTTTCCTGGGCACATGTTTCCTGTTGTGGAAAGTGAGGGGGTGAGATGAAGATGATCTCTCAGCCTGTTTGCTCTCAGAATGTTTGTGGTTTTGTGATTTTTTTTTTTTGTCTTCATTCTCGTGGTCAGGGTAGTAGTTGGAATTTCTCTGTGTAGCCATTGAGGGCTATAATACAGGGTTTTGAAAGAGTTGGGGGATACTTTGAACCACAGGTGAACTGTGGAATGGGCAAATAATTTTCACCTTCTTTTTTTTTTAAGGTTTATTTATTTATTTTTTAAATTAGGTATTTTCTTCATTTACATTTCAAATGCTATCCTGAAAGTCCCCTATAACCTCCCATCACCCTGCTCCCCTACCCACCCACTCCTACTTCTTGGCCCTGGCGTTCCCCTGTACTGAGGCATATAAAGTTTGCAAGACCAAGGGGCCTCTCTTCCCAATGCTATATATGTAGCTAGAGGCACGAGCTCTGAGGGTACTGGTTAGTTCATATTGTTGTTCCACCTATACGGTTGCAGACCCCTTTAGCTCCTTGGGTACTTTCTCGAGCTCCTCCTTTGGGGGCCCTGTGTTCTATCCAATAGCTGACTATGAGCATCCACTTCTGTGTTTTAATTTTCACCTTCTTACAGGGATCTGCAGAACCCCAGAGGGCAGATATAGTCTATTTCCTTATTGATGTGCATGTGTACATGGACCCCTACAGTCTCTCTGTCTCTTTTTTGTCTGTCTCTCCCTGTGTCTCTGTCTGTGTGTGTGTGTGTGGGGGGGGGAGTTGATATCTGATGTCTTCCTCCATTGTTTTTTAATTATGTTTAATCAGTATCAAGGATTGAACCTGGGGCCTCAGATACGCTAGGCAAATGCTCTGTTACTAAGCTACGTCTTCAGTCCTTACCTTATGTTTTTGAGATAAGGTTTTTCACTGAACCTAGAGCTCCATTCATGGATTCAGCTAGGCAGGCTGGCCAGTAGGCGCCAGAAATCTGCCTGCCTCTACCTTCCTCTCTCTACCCCCAGTACTGGGATCATAGAGCCACCGTTCTAGCTGTCACATGTGTTCTAGGGATCTGAACGAGGGCCACATGCTTGCAAGGCACGGTTCTAATACAGAAGAAATGGAGAAGAAAGGCAAAACATAAAGAAATAATGAATAACTTCTTAAAGGTTTCATCTGAGGTCATCTGTTGTGCTCCTTTTGGGGGTTTAAGTCACTGCAGTGATGAAATACTCAAGCAAGAGTTTTAGAGGGATAGAAAATTTGGAGCTTCAGACAGACAGAAAGACCATTTTCTGTGTCCCTTGAATATTCATAATTAATAATGCTTGGTAATTGTGAAAAAGGGAAATGCAGAACTGATAAGACTGGCCTGGTAACCAGGGGAGTTAGAGTTAACAGAGCTATTTGGAGTGATTTCATTTGTAGACCTTGGATTTAGAAGGAAAAGATGAATCACAAATGAAGATCAAGAGGAAGGAAAGAACACTGGACAGATTTGCAAGAGCAGGTAGGAGGCTCCAGAGTGTTCCAAAGGACAGTGTGGTAGGATGTGTCAAACCAGTACAGAGGGAGCCGGCCATCGGCTGGGACTGGAGAGAAGCCTGTGGTTGTTGGGTGATTTCTTCCTGATCTTCACGAGTGACGTGTGATGGGTGAGTTGCTCTCTCCTGGTGATGTGACAGAGCTGAACATTTATGGGGGTGGTCGTGCTAACGAACTCACATTGTAAATAGCCACTCCTCTGCACTGTTTCCGATCATTTAGAAAGAATTGCATCTCGAAGCTGTATTTTTGCTTTTTTTTTTGCTGGCTATCTTTATGTATGGGAACAGTCATCTCTAGAGATTCATTTTCATTTCAAAAAAAAAAAAAACTTCCAAAGGTGTTAATTGCATTTTTTGAAAAACCCTTATGTAATTATTTAAAATTATTCTACCGGCCCCATAAATCAGAACTTCCCCCATTATATGGCTAAGGAACATTTATGACCTGTTTAGACAGTTTTGATTTATAGGTTTAGGAAACAAGAATATAGAAACCATTGCCAGGTTTTAATTTGGAAATTTCTGTAGCCACATTTGTTTTTGTAGGAAGGAGAAACAGGAGGCCAAGAGGAGAGATGATTGGAGCGCTGTGGCCCACACTAGTGGAACACAAGGATGAGCCGGGCAGACCCCTGCTCTAAAGGGATGTCACTGTGTGTGTCTCTTGTGTGCTTTCATCTCACACTAGCCATGGTCCATGACATTTCTTCCATGGAACTACAGGCATGTAGTTGAGTCTTACGATTCATCTTCATACTTAGACAGACATTTTCATACAGACATTTCAATATGAGCGCCCTCATTTATGCATTTTAAGAGGCAGTTAAGGTACAGGAGGGATGGTTCAGTCTTAAGTGCTTGCCTTGCAAGGATGAGGACCTGCATTCTGTCCGTAGGACATTCCAGATGTGGTAGCACAGGCTTCTCATCCCAGTTGTGGGGATTCCCCGGGGCTCACTGATCTGTCATCCAAACATCCTCAGTGGGCTCCAGGCCAATGCGAGTCTCAAGAGAAAATGGTATTCTTAAGAATGACATCTGGGGGTGTCCTCTGGCTTTCACACACTTCTGCACGTGAATACACATTTAAAACAAACAAGCAGGCTGGGCATGGTGGAGCATGCCTATGGTCCCACCACTCCACAGGGGCAAAGACAGGTGGATTACTGTGAATTTTTAGGCCAGCCTATTCTACCTATTGAGACCCTGTCTCAAAGCAAACAGTGTTTATGAAGTGCAGCAGAGCAAGGCACTGTGATGTATACCTGATGAGGTGACTTATCTAGTTCTTTTCAGAATGGAACAGGACATGCGTGGAAAACATCCCTGACTTGACAAAGCTCGTTGTAATGGTCAGTTAATAACAGTAGCACTCCAGTTTAGATCTGTGAAATACGGGAGCAGACAAATTTAGAAATGTGTTTGAGTGATTCAAGAAATTGAGAAAAGATAGAAAAAATAGAAATTGTCTTATAGAAAGAGGAAGGTGAAGAGTTAATTTCGTGAAATGAAGAAAAATTTTAAAGGTCTCAGCAGGCTGAATTTGTAGATCAGAATGAAAAAGGTCTTTAATGGGAGTGAATGCAAGCCCATACCGTGATCCAGGCACAGAGTGAAGAACTCCAAGGTAGCAGTGCAGTTCATGTGGCAATTAGTCAAGGAATGATTGTCAAAGGAGCAGGAACCAATCAGGCCTAGCAGGAGGGAGGGCCTCTGCTGACCTTAGGCTGGCTAACAGAATAATGAGCAGGCCAATCTCCTGGCCCTCTTCTGAACTAGACAGAGGGCTTCAGGACCCTTTCCCTTATTGATGGACACTCCAGCAATGAAGGAAGGCACAGGAAACCCAGGTTACCAAGAACCTAATGAGAGGCAGAATCAGGGCACCCCTGAGTCTTTGACTCTGCAAGAGAAGAATCAAGTTGCCTGCTCTTTGGGACCGTTTAGTGGCTCTGGGGTAGTGTGGACTGTGGCATTCTTACAGATAAGCCATGCTCATTTTCTTTCTCTTTAAATAGTATATATTTATTATTATTTTTATTACTACTACTACTATTGAGTCTCCTTGGATAGTACAAATCTTATCTCACAATGTTGTATTCCTCGGAGCGCTTGAGCAGTGCCATCTAGCCTGTGTTGATGTGTGTGTGTGTTACTTAATAACTTTTATGTTTTAGACAGGCCATTACTGTATAGCTCAGGCAGGTCTTGAACCCCCCATTCACCTCCTGTACTCAGCAAGTCCTGAGTGTGCTACTGTGCCAGATGGGTTATTTCTGTTAGACTAAGCTAGTCGGAACAATGGAAGGTGGACACTAGTAGCTGCCTACCTTCTGTAGGTATAGCATATTGGTCTCGATCATTCAAGTGGACCTTGGACTGTCCACTCCAATCTTGGTTAGTTGAACTATTTCTGTTAGATGTTTTGTTTTTAAACTTCAAAAGAAGGTGGTCATGAGTCCTGTGTACATCTGGGCATTTCTATATTTGATATCACTGGTTTATAAATTGTCAACAAATCAAGAAGACTTTGCTGCTTCATCTGGCGATGCTGGCCTGTTTCTCTTACATGAAGCGTTCATCGCATGTACAGAGATGATGCTTTATTTGGCAAGTACTTGGTTTCCTCCTCTTCTTCATAGCTGTGATACAGACTTAGAGGCAAAGCAAGGGAAAGTCACAAAGTTAACTGTTTGAGCTTTTAGTTCAGAAAAAACATTTGCATGAGAAAATAATAAACACACACAAATGTACACACACATACAGGCTCACAAACACACTCATATACACATGTACATACACTCACATTTACACACATACACACACATATATACATATATATGCATATATATGCATACATACACACATAAACACACACTCATAAACACATACATACACACATATATACACCCACACCACACATACACAAACATACTTGCGCATACATATACCATATACACTCATTTACACATTCACATATACATACACACATACACACATACACTCATACACACATACACACACACACACACACACACACACACACACACACACACACACACACTGGTTGTTCTGGCATACATATTTAATCCTGGCACTTGAGAGACAGATAGAGGCCAGCCTGGCTTTCAGGCCAGCCAGACCATTCAGACCAGTGAGACCGTGTCTCAAAAAGAAGAGAAAACAGAGAAAGCATCAATTAATTTGTTTGTTCTTTGTATGCAGGGTCACCTGTTCACCTCATAGTTGGTGAGGCCCTTATGCACGACGTTCTTTGGCATTAGCTGAGATGCTAGGGAGTCAGGAAGATAGCATCATTTGTGGTTCTGTGCCATGGATAGGAAGATAGGCCTTTTTTACTGTGTGTGTTCATCTTTACATTGAAAAAGATATTTTTGCCTAATAACGGTTTTGTTGTTGTTGTTATTTGGTCTGGGCTTCTTTCTCCTGTTCTACAACATTCAAATTATAGACAAGTCTTTAGCTGTGTTTGCCCTCCTCCTGCCCCTTAGTTTATTAGAAACGGTTGAATAAGATGCATAATAACCTCCTGTGCAGCAAGAAGCCTTAGGAGAAGGTATGAGAAATAAAACTAGGCCCCCTGAGCCACAGATCCCAGCCAGCCACAGTGTGGAACTGAGAGCTGCCTTTATATTCAGAGCTCTCCTGACTACAGCTGTTTGTCAGGGCCCTATTCATTCCCAGGAATTCTAAACAGATTGTCGCTCAGTCCATAATGCTTTGAAAGTTGCTTCTACTTGCATAAGAGGTCCCCCAGGCTTTTGTTGTATTTAATTGAGTAATAGTCAACCTGGATCTGATTTGGTGCTTCTCGAACTTGTTTGAAACCAAAATATCTAATCCTTGAGTGTCTTCTCCATTCAGTTCGCGCCAGTGGTTTCTACATCGCTCCCCCTTGGATCTCAAACTAGCCACCTAAAGGATGTAGCAACCCATTACAGAGCCACTAAATCAAAATCCCCTACTTCAAAGCTCAGGATCCCAGCTTGCAAGCAGAGCAAGGCAGCATGCAGCAGCTCAGACTGCTGGCTTGTTAAGCTATAGGTGTGTGTCGGACCCAGCTGAGGACAAGGCCCTGAGACCATGCAACATAGGAATGAGGTAGAGGAGAGACATGGGAGTGAGACAGGAAATGGATAAAGCTTGGATTGAGCAAATACAGCGGAACTTCGAAGAAAAAGAAATGCTTGTCAGCGTCCCGAGGATGCCATTAGAAGATGTATTTTAATGGCCAGGACACCGCATTTACGTGTGTTTGGGCTCATGTCATCTACTGGGTGATATTTGTGTGTACTGTTTTTCTAGTCTGAATGCCTTCTTAGCCTGACCATGGAACTTGCTGAGCCTTGCACCGTCCTTTTACTATTCAGCCTGACCTTTGTCTCGTTTCAAAATGTCCCTTATCCTAGAGGTCCAGGGCCCCTCTGCTAGGTCCCAGCATGTCCACTTGGTGTTTACTAGGCAAATAAATATGACTGAGAGGGGCCACTCCAAGTGTCCTGAGGTCACTGAGCAGATTCCATTTTTTCCACATTGTAAAGTATGTTAGGTTAGAAACTTTACAAAGAGTCTTAACTATTAGTTTGTTAGGCCATTAAACTGTGGTACTATGAGGGTACAGGCTGAGCCCTCTCTAGAGCCAAGCTGGCTGGGACTCTGTGGAAGGTTTTCTTTTCTGGAGACATACACTGTGCATCATGAGATAACAGAAACAAAATGTTGGAAAACACACACACACACACACACACACACACACACACACACACACATACTGGTTGTTCTGGCATACATATTTAATCCTGGCACTTGAGAGACAGGTAGAGGCCAGCCTGGCTTTCAGGCCAGCCAGACCATTCAGGCCAGTGAGACCCTGTCTAAGCTAAAGGTTCTGAAAATTTAGGTCTTAAAGGTTGGAGAGATGGCTGCGGGTTTACCACATTTGTTGAACAAAGATTAGGACCCATGTAAAAAGGACAAAATAGTGGGTCTCTGCCTTCCCACTGCTACCAAGACAGTGGGAACTAGAGGGAAGGGCCTTCTCCGAAGTGTGTGGGTTGGCTGTCCTCATAGACAAAGCATCCCTGAGACTTACCTTGAACAAAGTGGAAGACAGTGACTGACAACTGACATTGTCTGACACCCACACACATCATGATATTATTCATACACACATACACATATGACCACACACAAACATACTCACATCACAACAGACAAGATTTATCAAAATTAGGTCTCTTTTTAGCTAGTTGTAGTTAGGAGTTCTTGCCATGTGGGGCAGACTAACCCTCTAAAAAATTGGCTCAGTGGATCCTGGGGAGGTTGGTCCTTACCAGATCATCACACTCCTCTGGCACATCTAGGAGATGCTCTAGCTGGTAGATGTTGCACACCTACCTGGTCACCTGAGTATTCAAATAAGGTAGTTGTTGCCTTCAGGGTAGTGTTTTTCTTTCTAGTGACCTTAAAGTTCAGACACAAACAACCAATTGTCTTCATTCACTGCATGAAAGAGCTGTTGCATCAGGACATTTGGGAAGTTAGGATATATCATCTTCCCTAGGAAAATACGGCCAGTGAACTAAAATCATCTTTTGGTTTGTGGAAATGCATTATAACTGAAGGAAAAAGTCCTCTGTGGTAACAGTGACAGCGATGGAGTGCAGTTCAATGTTGACAGCACCCTAAGTGGTGTCCTGCTCCCATCTTCTCTAAGCCTCTGGTGGGTAAAGGTTGAGGAAAGAAAAGCATGGAGAGATCAGGTGTTTACCAGAAGTATAGTCAGGAAACAGCCTGTGCAAGATGAGGCAGCCATGTCCTACCAGGGTCACTGTGCCTTACAGTGTGCTGGTTCATTGCCGTGTTTAAGATGTGTGCCAGTAGGACAGCTTGGGCATTATCCAGACTATGGCTGGTGTCCACTGGTTGGTGTCTAGTAATGTACTGGAAGGAGGGGAGGGACAGAAATCTCTCACACAATAGAAGAGTGTGAAATATTCCCTAATCAAAGGCATGCACAAGTCAGTTGTCTCAGCCCCTTGGCGTTTTTCAGTTATCCTGCTAGCTTTTTTGAGGACTGTCTCTGTATATTTGTGTAAAAAGAAGTGGAAATGATAACAGAACTTTACTGCTGTAGGATTAATTTGTATCTATTAGTTGATTATCCATAGTCACATTTTGCTTCTGGGGGAATCAAACAGAGCTACCTTCTCTGTTCTTTTAGGCTTACACCTAGCCCCAGCCTTCTCTCCAGTAGGGTATTATGGATCATTGAAGTCCCAACTCTCCACTTACTAACAACAAGACATCTGTTAAGTAGCTATCTATCTGTTAAGTAGGTATACCAATGCATACTTTATAAAGTGTTCTGTTGGTGAGTTACAGGAGCTACATGAATGCTACATGTATCACACACTTCCATAATTACCTCTGAGTTTATCTTCCATCCTGTTGCCAGATACAACTCCTCCTTTCATTTTTCTGTTAAATTGCTGTTTCTTTGCCAAAGTCTCAGGACATAACCCCCATCTATGACCTTCAGTAAGCTCTTGATGGCATTCCCACTACCTCTCTGTTGAAGACTGGTTATATTTGTTGTCATTGTTGTTGCTGCTGTTGCTGATGTTTTTGTTGTTGGTACTGATGTTGTTGTTGCTGCTGTTTCTGTTGTTGCTGTTGCTGCTGTTCATGCTTCAGAGTTGCCTAAGCTCTACAGTGAGCACAAAGGTTGTCCATTGAGAAAGCTGGAGTTCTAGTGGAGAGAATGGCTAGAGAATCCCATCTCTGACATTCACTAGCTGCCTGACTGTGGAGGGTTACAGTTACCTTACAGTTACCACCATCAGAGCCTTGTAGTCTGATGTCTAGGGACTGGGGTCTTGGCAAACATTGCAGTCATTTACAGCTGCACTCTCAGATCCAGAAACACGTTTAATTTAACACCTGTACAGCAGAATGTAGCAACAGCTATCCTCTCTCTGTGAGGCAGATAATTGGATCTAATGTGGATGAAGAAATACAAAATGTGCTTCTATGACTCACTGGTAACCAGTAGCTTCTATGGAGTTTAGTCCCACATCTCTCTTGTCATAACTCCAAGTAGCTGTCTTCAAGGGCAGTAGGAACAGAAAGAGTCCTGTTTCATAGACTCTGACGTGTCAGGGTTTGGCACTATTGGAAGGCTGGCCCTGGTGAGTGGCCATTGCCACTGATGAGGTTAGACTTTGAGCCCCAGTCCACCAAGAGGTCAGGTTTGCATGTGGTGGAGAGAAGTACGAGCAAGACCCTGAAGAAGGAGGGTAGACTCCGGTGGATGCTGACTGATGGCAGTACATGCTGCCTGATGATGGAGGGTGTTTGGAGCAGTTAACCACAGTGCCCTTTAATCCCAGAGGTCCAGCCTGTTAGGTTGTGACATTACATAGATGTGCCCTGACCCATCTCAAAAACTGGACATCAGTGGATTTAATTAAGATCAATTAGACATCCCTCCTTTGTTCAGACACAATGCCTTATTTGTTTGAAAAGAGGGAAATTCTATATGACCTGAAAGCTTCCTGCTTCATCTGCTCCTTTTCCTCATGAAGAATGAAATGCCATTTGGAATAATACAAAGAATACATAACCAGCCTGCAGGCGGGGCTCCATACTTTCTCTGTATGCATTTTCTCTAGAGATATTTGACTCAACAGGAACCTACCATCTTAGTGATGCGACTCCTGAATTTCCCCTTCAGTCCAGCCCTAGGTGAGGCTTCCACCGTGTCATCCCCAAGATGTATACGATGCATGAGACTACCCTTTCACCTACTTCCAGGATGCTTGATGACACAGAGTCAGGTGACTGGCTCGGGAGGAAATTCAGAAATGATGCTGGTGGGAGGAGGCTTTGGGCAATTGACACAAACCAAGCAAGGTGGTTAAGGGAGAGAGGGGGAAAGTTGCAAGGTCAAAGAGCACAATTGTATTGGGAAATTAGGGCATCTCATGTCTGCATCTGAGGTCTCATCGATGCAGAATCAGCCGTGTCATGAAGCATGTGTGTGACTGTGACTTAATCTATGCAGCACAACTGTTGGTATTTCATAAGGTCGCTCCCTCATGTCTGCCACCCTCTCACCCCTGCACCTTTTCTGATTGTGTTTTGTTTGTCTTTGTGACCAGGGTTTGCTGCTTACCCAGGCTTGCCTCAAACTCATATCCCGCCTGCCTCAGCCTCCCTATTCATGGGATTGCTGGTGTGCACCACCATACCCAGACAACAGGGTTTGTTCTCTAGACCAGAATCCCAGTCAAGGCTGTGGAAAGTTTCCAACCCAGTTCTTGTGGATCTTCTTCTCTGCCTTCCTGGTGACTTGCTAGTGATTGTTAAACTCTAAGAATAAATCAAGCTACCTTAGCAGTTGTTTGTTTTGTTTTGTTTTGAAACAAGGTCCATACTATCAAGCTAGCTTTAAATTCACTTTATGTTAAGGGTGGTTGGTCTTGAACTGCTTACTTTCTATCCCAGTGCTGGGGTTACAGGTATGCATCATTACCCATAGCATCTCTTTCTTCTTTAATGAGGGGTGTGTGTGTGTGTGTGTGTGTTTACATGTAGGTACCCAAGGAAGCCAGAAGAGGGCATCAGATCCCATGGAGCTGGAGTTACACATGATTTTGAGCAGTCACATAGGCGCTGGGAACTAAACCCAGGTTCTCTGCCAGAGTAGCAAGTACTCTTAACCACTGAACCATCTCTCCACCTCTCTTTCTATCTTAAACCATCTTTTGGTTGTTTTACATAGGACTGTAACTATAAGCAGATAGTATCTATAGATTAAAGTCAGCTAGGCCATGTTCTATCCATCTTTCTCTTTGTCTGGAAGAAATATGTAGGCCCGAAGAATAGAGGTGACTTACCCAAAGCCACAGCATTCATTCGTGACCATGTCAGGGATAGGATCCAGACTACCTCAGGCCACCTTGGATTCTAACAGTTCTGCCTGCCTCTTTCCGTGCCTGTTGGATGTGGCTCCAGCACTTAGAACTGTCGAGAAACATCATGAGCCTTCAGGAACTGGCTTGAGGAGTCTGAGGTTGCTATGAAGATGTACCCTCAGATTCCCTTCCCATGGTCCTGTTTCTGCAGGAACCCTTTCTCTTCAGTCTCTGCTTCCTTCCCTCAGTGTGCCCAGAGCAGGCCTTCTAACTTTTCTCTCTAAAACAGATACACTCTTACACTTTGCTAGGCCACTCTTAAAGGTAGGGTGTTAAGTGTCTGAGTGTGTGATCGCTGACTATTAAAGAAAGAAGAGCGAGCTGTCAGGAGCTTCTGGGCTGCAGGAAATGCTTCCCATGTAGTGGTTTCTTTGCCACACCATGTGGAAGGCAATTATCTTTGGAGGGGATTCCGCGGCCCTGTGTGGGCTTCCCTGGTGTAAGATTTATTGTCGGCCGGATTGGGTGTCCTTTCTAAGAGCATTTATTTGGCATCTAAAGCGCTGTCAGAAGTACGACTTCTGAATGCTTTTGAGGTTGCAACTGCTAAGCTTCATCCTCCCATCCTGGAGATAGAGTATTGAAATGCTGGGCAGGGATTTGTACAAGCCTCCCGCTTCCCACTGACACCGACAGGGTTGCACGTTAAAGCTCAGCGCACCACTGTGGAAATTTACCCCCTAAAAGCCAGAGCCCTCCCACAGCCTCCAGGCTGACCTGCAAGTGCTGGCTGGGTAGCTGAATGGGGCCTGAGGTAGACCAGCCTCCCTTTGCTTGGGGGACATCTCAGTAGCTACTGATTCAAAAGTTAGGCTGTCGGTTTTTTTTTTTTTTTTTCACTCCCAGACAGACCAAAGCGGGCCCTCCTCCTTTTATGGATCTTCCGAATGCCAGAAGAAAACTTGAACTTGACTCAGCTAAATATACTAGATCATGAAACCTTAGGGACTATTGAAACGGGAACAGTGGCCCATTACTGCTTAGAAGGTGTTTTATTGAAAATGAGCTGACATATTCTCCCTGGAGAGTAAGCAAGTAAAGGCAGGATGCCCAGCAGCCGTGCAGGTTGCTCTCCTAGGCAAGCTAAAATATAAAGTTTGCACTGCTGAGCCGTGAGCCAGCAGGCAGTAGCAGAGATGGCTGTAGCTTCATCCATTCAAAGTACCACACTTTGTCGTTGTCACCCCTGCCTACCCCCTCTGCTTAGCATCAGCCTCTTACTCTATGTATTTCAGTTAGCAGATCCTTATACATCTCTCAGCCTGCCTTTTAAAAGTTGTCTTCGAAATAAATTGAGATAGATGGAATTTCCTAATCCTGGCAGGCTTACCAGCAGAGGGCAGGCGTAAAGAAGGTTTTGACACAAGGGTGTGTCATCCTAGGGTCAGAGGAGGGTGGCGAGGCCTAGGAGGAGTATCTGTGAGCTTTGTTCCCAGGGCAAGATGGGACATGCCTCCCCTGCCTCTTCCCTTGCCTGTAGCACACTTACACCACGGCCCTCCTGAAAAGCTGACTCCACTAAAGGTGGTCAGTGGCTTCATCTAATATCAGCGAGTTTCTACATAATTAAACGTTAAAAAAAAAATTAAAAAAGAATGTCATTTCCCCCAAGAGCCATCTCTTCATTCCTCTTCAGTGCCCTCTTCTTGTTAAGCTTCTTGCCCAGGGTTAACATGCAGATGAGCCAAGGGTGCTGTCACTCTGGGGAGGGGGTATGATGATGTCACTTGGTGCTGATGGACCTGAATTTCCTCCCTGAAGTGAAGAGTAATACCCGGAGGGGGGATTTTCTTCTGCCCTAAAACATGTACAATTTTGAGAATTTTGCACACATCCATGTAATCTGTTATAACCCCATGGCAGAAGCAACACACTAATAAATTTCACATCATATTAAAGCAAGGGATTATAGTTTGATCATAAACAGGAGAGGATAATTTATTAGTCAGTTAGAAGCAGGGCTCGGAAAGATTGGGGCTGGTTTCTTTGGATGATTTTGTTTACCTGGATGTTTGAGGAGTGTCTTCACATTTATCATGAAGGATTTTTTTTCTTTCTCTTTTTCTTTTGAGACAGTGTCTCAGGGAAGAATCTTTAAACTTTTTGAATTTATTTTGATAAATGTTTTCTGTAGCACATGTACCTATTACAAGTTCTCTGAATGTTGACATGGCCTGCTGTGTGTATGTATATATAAATTACTCCATGATACTGGCATTATAAAGTGTTGCAATCAGGGAAGATGCGAATGGTGATGTGGAGACTGTCTTAAAGAGAAATTCAACCTTCAGTGCAACAGAGACTTTTTCCCTTGGCCAAACTAACAGGCACGGATGAAAAACAACATAATTAGTTTCACTGTCAGCGTAGACGTAACAGCGACACAAACAGTA
Source organism: Mus caroli (assembly GCF_978045245.1). Taxonomy (NCBI): domain Eukaryota; kingdom Metazoa; phylum Chordata; class Mammalia; order Rodentia; family Muridae; genus Mus; species Mus caroli. The sequence continues at coordinate 49,630,012 of NW_028227262.1, forward strand.
TCGATAGGCAGCTAACTGCTCTGGCTCCCTGCAGATGGGTGATGTATTAATTTATATTTTTAAGTAAAAGCACTGCTTAAATCAAGACAGAAATGGGGTTCCTTAGAGACAGATGTCCAAATCTCAGGAAAGGGCCAAGGCTGTTGCAATTTAGTAACTCTAATTGGCTGGCCCCGCTGCTGGGCTTTGGAGGACTACAGTAGGGGAGTTCCTTGTGAAGAAGCAATCCATCAGACGTGGGGCTGGGTGGAGAAGGACCTAAAAATCTCCATCCCCTGGCTTCAGTAAAGGAATCACTTGATAGATTTTTTTTTTTTTTAATTCTGTCATTGTATTCTGACTACTCTACTAAATTAGTTGGAAAGGGCGGGGGTTGTTGATGCAAGCACTGTTTGGAAGAAGACCATGAACTTGCATTAGATTTTGGCCTCTCAGACACAGTTCGTTTTTGGACCCATCACGGTGTCCTTTCTCTAGTTGTGTGCAAGCAGCTCTGGGTAAGCAGATGCTGAGAAGCACGTGGGCCAGGGCCCTGTGACCGTATCTACCTCCTGGCTGTGGCACCATTCATCAACATGTCGAATAATGTCATGAGGGTGAGCTCTTTCTGCCTCTTCCTCTAATGCGTCTTGTCTCCAGTCCCAGCTCCGAACAGGCAGTAAAACCTTTCACTTTCTTCTCTGTTCAAGGCTGAGGCTCTGCAAAACCAAACAGAATCCCCAACTCAAGTCCCAGGTGTCTGACTCGGTGGTTAGAGTTTGGTATGGGATCATAGTAATCTGCTCCTAAGTGCACAGCCGGCTGCACAATGGACTCATTTAGCAACTGACAGGTTTCTTAATATGTGGTGTTTGAACAAGACTGTGTCTGTTGTGGGTGTTAGGATGTGGGCATCCCAAATATTTTTAAGTACAGTATTTATTGTTTCCTTCACTCTTCCTTAAACAAGAGCCACCCCCACCCCTAACTCAGGTATCCGGTTTGTGTAATCATCAACCCCCCTCCCCCCACCCCCACCTCCACTCCACCCTTTTTTGATCATCCAGTGTCTGCTTTGCCTTATAGAGCTGTGGCGTGAGGCATGCTTGACTCACGGGGAAACAAAACCACTCTGCCTTTCTGGGGTTTTGTTGATTTGTTTTTGTTTTTCTGTTTTGAGACAAATTGTCATGGAGCCCAGGCTGGCCTGGAACTTGTTATACAGTCGAGGATAACCGTGAACTCTTGACTCTACCTCCCAAGTACTGGTATTACAGACGTGTTGGCCACCAAGCCTGGCTCCCAGATTACTGCAACTCAGTCTCTTCCTCTGAAAAATGGGATGGCAATTTCCACTGAAGTTACAAGTGCATCAGCCTCAGGGGCTGAGTAACGCCCGCTAACGCCCACACAATAATCCTAATTATTTTTCTTCCTCCTTTTTTCCATTTTCTTTGTCTCTTTGCCCCTGCTTTCGAAAACAACGTCTTGCTGGAGGTGATTAAAAATGGCAGTAACTATGACTTCTCTGTTAGTGGAAGGTTTAAAATTTTTATATTTTCCTCAAGGCATAGAATGTACCAACTTTCCCTGAATGCTAGTCTCAGGGCCAAAAACCTTATGAGGCCACCCCAGGATTCTCAAAGTTAGCCCAAATTGTCCCAGACTCTTACAAAGAAACACAGGTTTCTCCCTGGTGATGTGATTCCTTCCCGGAGTTAGCCTCCAAGCCACTACGCCATCTATCTGTTCGGAGAGGGTGGATTGGCCTCCAGGTGGCCTCTGGGCTGTTTGCTAAGCCATTTCCCTCAGTCTGGTCTAGTATCCTCTTATCCAAACCATCAGCCCTTCACACAATGCTTCCCCAAGGGGGCTTCCCAGCCCTCCCAGTGCTCCCTCCTGCTCTGCAGTCCCATGGTGCTCCCAGCCACCACTGTGCAATTTAGCGCTTGCGTTACCATGAGCATTGCATCAGACTTTAATTATTTTGTGTCAGGCTGGCCTCCACAGCTGGGTCCTGAGCGTCTGTAATGTTGTTGTTTGCCTGTTTGTTTATTGTTTGTTTTGAAGCTCCCGGAGACTCTTAACTGATAAACGCTGACCTTTGTGGAGGAAGCCCTACTTGTCACAGCATGCATGAGTTTTATGGGTGCCTCCTGCAGATCTCAGGCTGGAGGAAACACGTCGTTTGTTTCAAGCTCACTTCAGCTTTGTTCACACTCATAAACTCTCAATTTATTTATTTTATTTTGTAAATTACTGTGTTTTAAAATGGCTGTTTCTACTTTTTGAGGGGTGCTGGTTTGGGGAAAACTTCCTCAATTTTCATTTCCTACTTTGGGGCTTCTGCCTGCTCTTCTGGAAAAAAAAAAACAACCTTTTTTCAAAACTCAAGAGTTCTACTGATGGAGGAGTTAGGATGTTCTGGCAGATTCAAGGCCCTTCTAGAACCCCCATTCTCAAAGCCACCCAGGTTCTTTATTGAATATTCATGAAAGGGTGGGGTGACATTTATGTGACCCGGAAAAAACAAAGACCATTAATAAATTTGTTATCTGACAAAGAACACTTCGGGGTGGAGAGTGTTGTGTGCTGAACCCATTTAACACCTGAATGGATGGGGAAGGCAACGGGGCGCTCTTGCATTTTCCAGCCAGATTCCTGGGGTGGGGTGGGGAGGGGATGTCTATCTCTTGGTGACCTTACTGAAGTTCAGGTGATTTCTTGAGTAGAAATATATCAGAACCTTTCTAGTTGGTAGCAACCTACATTTAATGCATCTCAAATTGAAAAGAACTTTCAAGTAAAAAGTCTTGGAATGTACTGGGTTATACTTTGTTGTTTTTTTTTTTTTATGTTTCATATTGAGAAATGGATAATCATTGATTTCACTAGTATGTTTCCTGGATATTTTCAAGAAAATAATAAAAATTTGTGGGTTGGCTTTGTTTTGTTTTAATCAATACATAAACCAGAAAGTTTTTCCTCTAAGTTTGGAAATAGCAGAATTGAGAGGTGATTTCTGAAGCAGCTGATACCTTGTAGGCTAACCTGCCATTTAAATCCTGACACTTGAGCCAACAAAGTTTAGCATTGTTGGTAACTTTAAAAGAAAAAAAAAAAAAACCCAAAAAACAAAAAACCAAAACTGCCCTTCGCTCCTGCTCTCAGCATCTAAGCAGTGAGGGTTTCTAACCGAGGTCATCTCAAAGTGCCTGTTGAGAGGCGCTTTTGTTGTGGCTGATGTTGCATAAATAAGAAAGGAATTTCAAGAATTATTTCTTAGCAAACGTGTGGCAGCTGTCGTTCTAGAGGGGAAGTAGCGAGGATGCACGTTGAGTGGTGAATTATTTGGAGCCCCATGTGGGGTTCCTTCCCTGCGTGAACAGGCACACTCTGTGAGGTGGCCTCTGGATCCGCAAGGGTGGCAGGGAGATGAAGGCTGGGCCCCACCACCGACGTGAAGTGAAAGTTCACCGAGGCGGGTTTTCGAGGAAAGGCACAGCCTGGCGCCCCGCAAGCCTGCTCGGTAGCCCAGAGCAGCTGGGGCTGTAGGCTTCCTTGGCGGAGGGCGCATGGGGGGCCCTCCCGCTCCGCGTCCCGGAAGGTTAGCACAACTCTTTGTCAGTTTCGAAGAGGAAACAAACAAGCCCTTTCCCCAAAGCCGGCTGGGCAGCGGGGCCCAGGGCGCAGAGAGAGAAGGGGGTGGGGGGAGAGGAGATGCGCGCCCCGGCGCGGTGCCCGGCTCCGGCCCAGACGTCAGCCCGAGAGGGGTCACCGGGTTAACAGCAATTAAAGAGGAGTTGCTGGGGAGACAAAAGGCGGGCGGCGGGGCCGAGCGTCGGTTTCACCTGCCGCGCGCGGAGGGGGCCGGGGCGCGGGGCGCGGGCGGAGCCCATTGTGTGGGGCGCAGCGGCGGCGCGGGGTGTTTAGAGGCGGGTTGTGATTGGTGGAGCAAGGCGGGGCGGGTGGGCGCGGCGCGGCGCGGCAGCCCGCGAGCCCGAGCGCCCCTTGCGCGTGCAGTCCGCCTGCACCGAGGCCGCCGGACCCAGCCCGGCCCCGCGCGGGCGCCCCGAGCCGGCTGCGCGCGCCTGGCGGCTACATGGAGAGTGTCAGGTTGGTCCCGGTCCTCCTCCGTCTTTGCCCGCTTCGCTTCCTCTTCCTCCTCCCGGTCCTCCTCTCCCCCAACCCATCCCATCATCCCGGGCTATGCACTTCCAGCTTCCCGGGGTTCCGGGGACCTCGGCAGGGAAGGCTGGGGCGCCCCTCAGCCTTCAACTTGACTCTCAGTCTCGGCAGCACCAGCCCGGGCGCTGTTGATCAACTTGGAGTGGAGTTGCGCTCTGGAAGTAGAAGCGGAGAGGAACAGGAGGGTGGGAAGCCAGGCCTGTGGGTCCTGGACACAGATCTCCCTCGCTCTCTGTTGCGCTCTCTTGCCTCTTTTTTAAAACTATTCCTGGGTGAAGTGGAGTTGGGAGTTGGAGGAAGTCCTGCGTGTATTTCTCTCTTTCCCTCTGCATCTTTCCCCGATGTTGGCGTTTCATTTTCCGCTGGTGTGGCCTTCATGCAGCTACTTTGGTAAAGCCCTTTTGGCTATTCCTCGGTGCCTTCTCTCCACACCACTGGTGTGAGTGTGTGTGTGTGTGTGTGTGTGTGTGTGTGTGTGGTGGGGGACATCCATCAGGGGTATGTGATTCATGTCACTCCTAGAGCGTGTGAAATAGAAAAGAAGGCTTCAGTCTCAGTGGAGCCAGTGTGACGGTTTCTTTTGCTTCTGGTAGTTTGTTTCTGTCTGTCCAGGCGCCTTTGTAGCTTAGCTGTTGATATTCAAGGAGTTCGTACCCACTGTAAGGAGGAAGTGAAGGAAGGAGAGAGCCCAGCACCTCCGCAAGCAGGCAGGCAGGCAGGCAGGCAGGCAGTACCGTACACTCCGGCAGGTTGGAGATCCGCATCCACTGTGGCATTACTTGGCCACGTTCATAAAGTAGTGAGCAAGGTTTGGGGTTTGAAAGGGCAGGAGCCTGGAGGCTTGCTTCCATGAACTCCCATCTGAACTGGCCCTAAGTATAGCTTACTCAACTATCAGAACTGAGATGGTCAGTGCGAACGGGACTTTTCTTTCCCTTCCAAGAATGGGATGGGAAGCCGAGGACCTTTAGGAAGAAGATGGTAGTTTGAGAGCACAGCATATGTAGTGTCTTCCTCCCTGGGGTTAACTCCTTCAAGGCCTTCCGGTTACGACCAAAATGTCTGATAATTGTTTTATGCTCGTCCACACAGACCAAATGTTCTAATCAAGCCCATTTAAAAATGCAAATCACCTCATTTCCATAGATTCCAACATTCTGAAAGTGACACATTTGGGGGGGAAAAATAAGGCTGATAACAGGAAACGTGAATCATACTATCAGTGACTAATCTGCCTAAGGAAAAAAAAGCTTACATGTGTTTTATCATTAGGAAGTTAGGGTAAAAAGACGATTTCATTTTTTTTTTCCAGTTAAAGATGCAAGTGACTTTTTTATTTCCGAGGTGGTCCCTTTTGCTTTGTTTGTTTGTTTGTGAGATACTTTCCATGAAGATATATATATAATATATATATATATGTATATATATATATATATATATATATATATATATCACATACACAGTCATAGGAGGTGTATGTGGTAAAGTGTTATAAAGTCGCCTGTTAATATCAGAGTCCTCGGACAGAATCAGCTTGAGATTCCACTTCAAGGTTTGATGTGTGTTGCTGTTATTGCTGCTTACGAGGCTAGCAGGATATCTTGGATATTTCAGATTCATCACTCAGTAAAGCAAATCAAGATGAGCAATTTTGCAGGCGGGGGGGGGGGGTGGAGGAAAGGAAAGCCTCTATTTTATGTGGTTCTTTGTAGCTGCCTGACACATTTAAGTGAAAAGTGTGTAAAAATGAAACCGAAATACAGACTGCTTGCCCAGACACTGGCTGCCAGTCTCACTGGGATGTGATAGAACTCTGTGGGCTGACACTTGATAATCAAAGTTGATTTATTGTTCATTAGTACTGCATTAGCCCTTTCAGACAAGACAGTTATTTGTGTAGTAGCCGTCCAGAGTGAAACTGCAAGCACCTGTCATCTTGAAGGCATGACATAAGCCACCAAATATCAAAACGATGCAAATTCAATTGCATCTGACTGTGTTAAACATCACTCCGCCACCTTCCTCCCCTTCTTTAAGATAAATTAGCACAGGTCAAATCTACTGTAGAAGAAATAAAAATGTATCAAAGACACTTGTTTCCCAACCTTAAGGACTCCTGACAGAATGCTAGGAGTGGACTTTCTATTTGCCAATCTGCCAGAAGAACTACCCTTTCTCCCCAAATCTGCCTGCAGCTTGTGGAACAGAAAGTTGGCCATTTAAAGGAATAGGAAACATGGCCTTGTCAGGAATCTAACCCAAATAATGGAGAAGGTAGGCTTTTGTGTTGTGCTTTTTAATAAACACGTCTAATCAGATGAAACTTTTGAGTTTTGGGTTGCTTATATGAAAATTGATGACATCATAGCTGAGCTATGATAATGTCGGATAATAATGTCAACGGCATTTTCTGCAGCATGTCTCACTTGTTTTTTTTTTTTTTTCTTTTTTCATTCTCCCCCCCTTTCCCTCCCTGGAAGGGAGAGATCTTATAGCAAACAACCCAAGTGTCAAAAGAACATAAAATTAGGGAACTTTTGGTCTGCAGCCATAGAAACGTGGATTAACTCATATTTTTTCAGGGGTGGAATGGCAACATTGTACATGAAGCTATGTAGAGTATTGTCTTCTCTGAATTTTCATCTGACAGGGATTTTAGAGGCTGTGATCTTAATTAAATCTCAACCAGCTAAAGCGGTGCATCTAAAGGCATGCAGTGTTGCATAATGTTGCTCAGTTGGTAAACTAAATCATCAGAAAGCTTATGATAGGAATAGTTGATTTGGAAAAAAAAAATTTTTTTTTTGTTTGCACTTAAATGTACCTTGAAAACAAACCCTCTCCACCGCAGCCTTACATTTGCACGTTGTCAGGACCTGTCACTTGGAAGATAAACTCCTTTATGACACTGACCAGTTCTGCAACTTTTCAGCCAGCCTCCACACAATGGCAAGAGACAGGGAAATTAAAATCCAGATGAATTAAAAGCAATCAAACTCTAGCTTTGTCGTGGCTAACGTGGCAGGGGTGGCGTTTGAATTACTGTGTCTCTGTGACGATCAGGAGGGAATGTGGTGGCCAGATTCTCAGCTCATACTAAAAATTGGAGTATAGTTTGTATTGGCAAAAAAGGGAAGCCTAGAGAAATTCATTTTATTATGTGGTTTCGTTGTGGACGAACATCACTAAGGGGAACTTTGAAACGACACTCTGAGTAACCGGGGAAACAGCGATCAGTGAGAAGCCCCTTGAGGTGGTTCCTTGTGATTTACAGTCAAGGAAACACCGTAGCAACAGTTGACCAGAAAAGGTTAGAGTGACTAAAGGCATACATTGTGTCTCTCTGTGTGTTGCGTGTTAAGCTCTGCACTCAGTAACAAGGAGTTACAATCATCAAATAGCCTTGTTAACTGTCTTGGTCTTTATAATATCTAGTGCTTCCAAATACTGCCTTATTTGTCTTCACTGTCTTTAAACAGATGTTTTTATCTGCTTGCATCTTTTTGTTTCAATATATGCCTTAGTAGAAGCTGCTTACTTATAGAATCATTCTGCATGGGTCCTTGTCATAAGGTTTCATAGAAGGCTTGCATTTGTGTTGCTGTTGAGACGTTCAGCTGTACTTTAGGGTTAGAATTGGGGCAAGAAGTCTATAACTTAATGCTTACCTGCAGTGGTAGATTTGCGGAAAGCCTTGACCCTGTAAGCTAAAACTGCTGTTAGGTGTGAATTTTGTCTTCTTTTTGGTGGGGGACAGCATGGTATTCCTTGAAAACTGTTTTGAGTCATTTCAGAGTGTCTGTCTTCTGCATTCAGTGACAACCCCCCTCCCCTTCCAGTGTAACACAGAAAACTCAGGTCCTCCATTGCTGAACATCTGTCTGTCTGTACATCTATATGTCTGTACATCATGGGGCCTTGGGTTACTGGGCAAAGCTAACCTGGGCCTCTCCTTTTAGGTGATAAGAAGGGGTACCCTTTTCTGAGTCCTTTCTCCAGCCTGGCAGTTGTTTGGGGGAGAGAATTAATTTAGAGTGAAAAAGGAAGACTTCTCGAGCCCGTGCATTAGGCCTCCCGTTCTCCTCCCGTTCTCCTCGGGTTAAAGCAGCTAATCAATGGAAGTGTAGGCTAAATGTGCCGGTGAGCTTCTTAGAGCTGTTTAGAGCACCTCGGTGTCGTGTTTTAATTCTTACGCTTTATCTTACCCTCAAATCTGAGACATCATTGTTCAAATAACCGAGAACAAGGTAAATCAACAACATCAAAAAGGTCAGCCTCTGTGATTTCTCAGGGGCTTGTTATTTTGTACTTCCCAATTCTATTTGATGTCTTGACAAAACAAGATGACACAGGGGAGAATACATTAAAATTTGATTTTTTTTTTTTCATCTAACCTGTTACAGTTGTGGCAGCTTAATTTCTTTCTTTTACTTTTTTCTTGGTTTTTTTTTTTTTTCTTCTTTCTTTTTTGTCCCTGAAGATAGCTTTTTGCTCAGTTGTTCTTAATTGTCACACCATTTCATGAGGCAGGTCTTCACGGGTCCCTCATTTGAGCTGATTTTACAAGGCTTTTTTTTTCCCCCTTTAAATCGTATTTTGACCCTTCACATGTAGGGAGCTTTTGGTTGGGTTTTTTGTCTTTATTAGATATATATCAATGAATGGAGAAATTGTCAAAGAAGCAACTGATGTTTTTCCTCATTAGAATCTCATTTGCACCCCTTGGCTTAACTGTGATCTATCAGGTGAAGGTGTTGGAGTTACTCATGAGAAACCACATAAGTAATTCTAGAAAAGGTAGAAGGCAATGGGAGTGCCTTAGTAAATCCATATTCAACTTTGGAATAATCCAGGTTGGGCCTGCCTATTTGTTTGTTTGTTTGTTTGTTTGTTTATAAATAAATGTTTATTTGTACTTAATCACGCTCACAATTTTTGGGCTAGTATCCCTGAAGGAAGGAGAATAATCAATTTAATTGTTAGTTTTGAAAAATTCTTTTTTAGGGGGAAGGTAAACAACTTTCCCCCATGTAACAGTAACCCTTGATTTAAAACTATCTACATAGTTTGCTTGCTTGCTTGCTTTAATGGTGCACATTTCTCAACAGGGTTGATGTGGTTGCTCTCTCCCTCTCATTGTTTGTAAGAATGTTTTAGTTGAAGAGAACTTACTTAGCTAAAGTCTCTTCCTTGTCCCTCCAAGAGTTAAAAGATTTGTAGGCCAAATCTTTTCTAAGGAACTTTCTGGACTAGTCACCCCCCACCTCCCTGTTCTCAGCAAAATCAAAAATGATTTTGTTGTTTTTGTTAATCTGAAATGTCAGCATATTTTACTCACTCACTCTAAATAGTTTCCCAGCCCACCTACGGGAAAAGGAGACTGAGGAAGGGAAGGCAAAGCATTTTCCTCGATTTAAGTAATAATAGTAACAACAACAACAACAACAGTAAATAATAGTAGTGGTTTCGAGGTGGAGGAGATTAGTTCTTAACAAGTGATCATTTTCATGTGCTGCTCTCATTGTCTCCTGTATTTAACAATTGCTAATGGGAGAAGCGATTTAATTTATGTAAACTTTACATTTTTATGCAAATGAAGCTGATATTTATTAGAGCTTAAACAATTAGGCTGGCACTTAGTGGCATAACCTTGCCTGCTTAGGAAGTGGTAGAGAAGCACAGGGCAGCCTCCAGTCACTCCCTGCGCTGTGGACAAATAGGAATTTTGTCATTTGTTTTTAATGTAAAGACAAAAAGAGCTCAGCTCTGCAAGACATGGCTTCTTGGGGTTGCTAACCTGAAATAACTCCTGACTGGCAGGCAAGTATTAGCCTTAACAATTCTTTTCGGAAGGAAGATAGCCTCTCTGTGATAGAATGTAATAAACAAAATGATAAAAAATGAAATGCTAATTGCATTTTAAAGAGGCCTCTCTTTTTTTGTGTGCTAAAATTTTAATAGGTGGCTGTATTGTTGCTGAGAGAAGAGTTAGCTGATGAGTGAGTGCTAGGATGCTTTTGCATTAATATAATAACCATTACCTGCCTTCATGCTTTGTACAGTATTATGGCAGAATAGCTAAGTCTAAAAGAGTGATACAAAGAGCAGCATTCCACAATGAAAGAGAATTATACTTTCCACATGAATACCATACCTTTTTCCTTTTTCTTTTTTTCTAAAGACAGAAATATTATGTCAGAAATACATTTTACCCCAGTTTGTGATACAGACCTTGCATGGTACTTGATCTGAGTTCCGGGTTTTTTGTTTGTTTTGTTTTAATTTTTTTTTAATGACACGGGGACTTTGGTGTCTGCTGATCGATTGTATCTATTAGCTATTAATTCTGAAAACTGGCCTGAATTTTCCCAGGTGGCTACTGGTACACATACAAGCTAGCTTCCTTGTGATCCTACAAAATTGGGCATAATTCCTCTATTTTTTTTTTCTTAAAATAGAGCCATTTTCTTTGTTTGCTTTTGTTTTGACATTCTAGAGCCTTCTAATTTAATTTGTTTTGCTCTCGTTATGTGGCTGACTGGGTGACATTGCTTAACCGCATTGGTTGCCACCCAAACACTGCTCGAAGTATGGAAAGCAAGTGAGTTTCTGGGGCCATCCATGTGGCTCACGATCAGAGGCTGGAAAATAGTTCCCAAGTAATTCTTTGAAAATAATTTAGTGGAATTACTGTGGTAGACAGTTAATGAAAACAGTGTTTCATTTTTACCATCTCTGTTATCTGATTTGTACACACAGTAATTAGGAGAGGGTGTGAACGTACAAAGTCTATGTGTGTTTATGCTGGGCAGTGTTTACTTGTAGTTAGCTTCAGTGTAAAGGAAAGGGGGAGAAAGAAATGATAGCATGTTATTTTCAGTATTTATATTGTGTCATCTTGCCTCCCACCCAATTCCTTCAATTGTCTCCTAGATTAGAAGCAGGTATTGTTTCTATGAGGGTGGGTTTTTTTTTTCTTTTATTGTTTGTTTGTTTGCTTTTGAAATTTCAACACCCCTCTTCCCCATTGCCTACCTCCCCCCACTTGTAAGAGAGAACAGAAAGCAGAGGACATTGTTTAATAGCCTGCAAACCTTCCAACGACAGAGAGTCCTTTTGGAGGAAGAGAAGACCATTTCCAGCAGCGCTTGAGCCTTTACCAGCAGTGCCTGGTGTTCAGGATGCTCCCCTAGGTGCCGGTATTACGGAGCAGCAGGCCTGTACTAGCCATGTTCAGATGGCCAAGCACAGCTGTATTTCTGCCATTCAGGCCGGCTTGTGTGCACCTGGGATGGGCCACACCCTGCTGCTATCAGTCAGTGTTGTACCCTGCACTGTTTTTCACATTTTTTTTTTTTAATTCCTGCCATCCCTGGGAAGCTCAAATGGTGTTAACTGTGGGTGCACATGTGTATTTAAGTTCAGTTTTCCAGTGCTTTAAATGTCTGCCAGAAGTTTTATTCGAATTTCTGATCCCTGAAGGCAGCTAAGACAGAATCCTGCTAGGTCTTCATAAATGCCTCCTGTGATTCATTGTGAGTTCATACAGCGCCACACAGCAGACTGGCTTCTGTACACTGAAATGGTTAACACAGTACAAGGATAATTTTTTTTCTTTGCCTTATATTTAAATTGTCTTTTGAGGAAGAAATCAGGCATTAGCTCCAACTCCCAGATAAGGCACAAGCCCTTGTAGCTACAGGAAGCATCAGAAATGACTTTTACCTCCAGGAGAGTAAGGTGGGGGTCAGGGAGTGTGTGTGTGTGTGTGTGTGTGTGTGTGAGCAAAGTTTAGCTTTTTTGTGGAACACTTTCAATAAGGGCCCTATAAATATTAGACAGCTGTAGTTAAAACCTCACATGACTGTTTTAAATACTATTGATTTAAACCACTGGCTAGATCTTATGAATCAAAGTGTAATTTCTAAGCTTTTGGCCGTATTTCTCAATGCTAAACCACCCTCTCTCGTGTGCCTTTAGCCGCTTTCCAGACATTCAACACAGGATTAAATGATAGCAGTTACAGTGATCAATAGGTGAGGGCTTCGACAATCACTCTTGCCGTTTAATGACCTCAGTAGTAATGGGTAATAAAGTGTGGGCTGTAATAGCCCCTCGTTGGTGCTGCATGCCCTTTGATTCCTTGTATGAGTATGCACAGGGTACGTGAGAAAGCTGGACACTGGGAATTAGGGAGTGTATATATAGGCCATAATTCTCCAGTAGTTAAAACCTTAAACTGTGCTCCATTTTTTTTTTCCCTCTTGTTTCTGTTCCACTCGGATGCTTTTCTGAAACCTTGCTACAGCCTCTTGTCCTAATATATGTTGGAGCAGAAACTTGAAGGGGGTGCGGAGGGGGCCAACCAAAATCTGTTCCACTGCATTTGTAAATGAAGTTCTCTTACCCACTTTGGTGGCTGGGAGCTAACTGGTGTGAAACTGTGGTTTCAGATGGTAAAAGCCAAGTTGAAACCATCAGGCTATAATGGCCCACTTCTGATTACTCAGAAACCGCTCCACTCCAAGGAAGGGTTACTCAGGCTTCTTGTGCCTGTCCCTGGCTGGGCTGCGCCTGCTGCTTGAAGCGTTTTATTACTCATCAGACCCTCCATCAAAGTGTCCAAAGGGAACAGGCAGGGGAGAGTCAAGTTCATTCCACTGTTCTGCAGCTCGACTGCCAACAATGAAGAAGTAACTGTGGGAAAAGGAGCTGGAAACCATTGGCTCTCTGCGAGGATTTAAAAATTACCCGCACCTGTCAGCCTTTCCCTGGTCACCCTTTTTTATTGACAGTCAAGGGGCCACGGTGTTTCTCGTTTTAAAAGACACATACTATTTTTACCATGCTTTAAAAAAAAAAAAGAGGCTTTAAAAATATATGATAAAAAATATCCAGTAAAAAGAACACATTACCTACAATAGTTTCAATCACCTTTATTAAAGGGTAATGTATATACTGTTGAATACACTTTTTATCTAGTTGGAAGGGATTTGATATTCATATATCTATGTAGCCCCTATACTGTGCCCATCAACCCCCTGTCCCCAGCTTACCTGTGCCACTTTCTAACACAGGAGTTTCAGATCTCTTTTAAAATTGTTGAGGAGGTGACTGTTTCTGTATTGTTTCTCTGCCATGGTTCTGTTGGGTTTGTGTTCAGCACCAGTTGAGATTTTACACCACCCTGTTCCTGTCTGTTTTCCTGTCCATTGCCATTAGACGCTTGGCTCACAAGTATTTGTGTTGTACGTCATCCAAGAAATGCAGAGAGAAAAAGAAATCCTAAACATGGCTCCTTTGTTTGCTTCAGCGAGCCTCCTGTATGGCTACGAGACTCTCAAGGAATAGTAAACTTCTATTGTGATACCTTGGCTCCAGGAGCTCCGAAGATAGCAGTTGGCACCAGTGCACAGTTAGAAATTCTGAAAGTTTCTTCTGGATAAAGACAAAGTCGACTAATTGGAATTAATGTGTAGATGGTTAGATGTTTTCATAATGTCTTCTTGGCGTTTGCCCTAGACTGTATGCAAGTTCAGTGTTCCACTCATTGGTGATATTTCATGCTGCGAATTATCTTTTTAAAAGGATAATTTATCCATTCATATACATCTGTCCCTTTTTGCATATAAAAATATTCAGACATGCCCATCTGTTTTAAATTACAGTGTAACTACATCTACACTTAAAAGACCACTGCAATGGGAAGAGTCCATGGGTGACCTCTCCGAGTTGGGTTAATGACGTTTTCGGGGTGTTCTAGCTTGAGCTTTCTAAACATGTGAGACTTGCACGTGAACCTCCCCTAGATTCCCTGCAACACACAACACACCACTACAACAGGGGAGATGGCTCACTGTATGTGAGTCTGACCTTCAGGAACCATTTTTAGTTCATCAAAATTAGTGATGCTGAGAAATCGGGACGTCAGTGCATAATGAGTGTGAAATTAGGAATGAGAGCTCGCTATGCAAATGACAGGGCAAGTCATGTGAAAAAGTCAAGATAAACTGCATATTAAGACATTATGTTACATAAAATTAACACTCCATTTCTCTCTTTTGCTTACTGTTCCCCCAAAAGATTTTTTTTTAAAAATCTTTTATCTTTTGATCAGCTATTGTCTGCAGGAATTTTTTTTTAAATGGCGCACAGGCAAAGTGCAAAACATGTTATTACCTTTTATTGTAATACATGAGATGACAGCAGACCTTTTAAACAATATATATCCTTTACAGCTTCTGGCTTTCTTGCTGGTATACTTGCTTAAGAAACGAAGAAAAGTAAGATGCCTAAATATTACTCTTAGGAGACACTTGGCTCTTGTCTTTCTTTTATTGTATGTATGTGATTTTCTCTCTTTTTTTTCTTATCTTTTTATGGGGTGGGGGGTGACTTTTTTTTTCCCTGAAGTATCTTTTGGAAGTACAGGGACTGACAAAATGGTTCTCATGTAGTCTGGAAATTAAACACAAGCACGGTGATTATTTTGAATAGCTAAATTACATTCTAGGAAGCTCGCAGCATCCGTAGCGTTGTCATTAGGTGTCCGCTTGAATACAATTTGTGTAACCTTGGCCAAGACAGGCTGTCATTTTAATGTCAGAGTTTTATCTGAACAAGACATCATCCTTTCAGATACAGTGTGCAGGTTCCTTGCCACGATGCCCGTGCAGAAACGTGTTAACAGTTGCAAATACGAAATGCTATCAAGTTCATCACAGTAGCTGTTTGTCACTGAAATGTCATGGAAAGCGGCTTTTACTGGTATCACACGTAATAGGGAAGAATTGAGACATCTGTATGCTCAGTGAAGAAGGAAGGGGAAAAGCGGTCCCAGGGAGGGTCGGTGGTTTAAGTTCAGAAGGTGTGTCCAAGGTTCTGCCACCAGCAAAGCCAAGCATCCTTGATGATCCTGAAAGTCACTTTCCACATTGACGTGGGTCATGCTAGCTGTGACTACAGAGCTGCTTGTTCTTCCTTAATGTCCTCCCTAAAACAAACAAGCAAGCAAACAAACAAACAAACAGAAGTGTGGGTTAACTTCTTAACAGCTCATTTTAATGAGAACCAGGATGGCTCTGTCCCTAATCCTGGTAACATTTGTTAAGGTGTGCTTCCTGCTCTGCTCGTAAGGTTGGCCAGAACCCATCCTGGCTGCAAGGTCTTCTCTTACATCTCTTGACTTGCCCAGCATCTGTGATGCCCTGGGTTGGATACCTGACAACATCACCATAAAACTGATACTGATAATGGCACAAGGGTTTGCATAGGGTCTGTGCTTGTATCTCTTTGCCATCCATACATGGGAAAGTCGTTTTTTTGAAGAAGGCTGAACCTGTGAGGCTGGGGCTGTGTGGCTTCCTCGATTCCTACTGACACCTCGTTACTGTTGTAGGTTCCCGTGTCAGTGGCTATGATGACACCTCAGGTTATCACTCCTCAACAAATGCAGCAGATCCTCCAGCAGCAGGTGCTGAGCCCCCAGCAGCTCCAGGTTCTCCTCCAGCAGCAGCAGGCCCTCATGCTTCAACAGGTAATTGTCTCCCCACCCAGAGCCCTGCCACTCAGTCCGCACTTCCCCTCCACCTATCCAGTTGCTTTCCCTGTTGGAGAATGAACATGGCAGGCTACATGGGACAGAATCCCACCTGGTTCCTGGATGATAAGCGTGGTGTCCACGCCCCTGAAGGACTGGAATGATGCCACATGTCTAGGGCTCCGGCCTGGAGACTGTCCCATGGACTGAGATTAGGGCTGGAATAAGACTTAGTAAAAAAATATCTTTCAGGCTTAGAGAGCTTTTTGGTCTTTTATTTTGGTAAGCCAAGAGCTTCTAAGTGGCATGAACCAAAGCGGCACGAGGTGTACATTGGAAGCAAGTCTATGTTAACAGCTCTTGAAGCCCCTAGTTCAACCCCAAAGCTTACCTTTAACGTTTTTTTTTCCTTAGATATGGAAAGAAGTATTTTGGAGTCCATAAATTTCCAGGCAGAGTTTACTTTCTCCACACACGTTGATGCTCAGATACACTTGTGGCTATCCTTGTGTCTCAGGGACATAAGACTCAGACTGAAGAAGCAACCTAAATCCAACAGATAGACACTATAGGGAAAGAAGTCACTACCATATAACTCGATGAGGCTAGGGCTTGGAGGACGTTCCCAACATGTTGAAGCATCCAAGTGTGGGACCCTCCTTGCCCCACCTCCCATAATTTAGAAAGCCTGAGCTAGAGGCCGAGCAGAGCCTGCAAGGGCACCTCAGCTTTGTTGTACAATCAAAGGTCATCCCTTGCTTTATTTTAATTAATTTGTGTAGAAAATGGTATGTTTTTCATCAGTTCATTTTTGAGATTACTTCTCAGACCTTAATGCCAAGAATAGTCAGTGCGTGTGGAATTTATTGTCGGGTTTCAAAGTAAAAGGTCAGGCCATTCCAGATAAAAGGATGCTATTTTTCATATCACAGTTTGTGCATGGCACGGAGAGGGACAGTGGGTCGCCGTCTTCCGTTACTTACCGTCCCCTCCTCTCTCTCTTGTAGCAGCAGCTTCAAGAATTTTATAAAAAACAACAGGAACAGTTGCAGCTTCAACTTCTCCAACAGCAACATGCTGGAAAACAGCCGAAAGAGGTACGGATGATACATATTTTACTTTCAGACCACAGATCTCGGGGGACTATCTAGTGGCTATTAAACTGTCATTCATCTTTTAAATAATCGCCCAACTCAGCTGACTCTATCGGTTCTCGGCTTTCAGACCGAGAGTTATTGTCCTGTTGGTGCTAAGATTTCTCGATTCCTTACATTAACCATGGCTGTGCACCTCTGCTGTGGGGACAGTGCCCTGAGCAGTCTTCTGTCCTCCTTTGATAGAACTGAGGACCGGCGTACAGCTGGGCTGGGGAGGGACAGAGTTGAAAAAGGATGCACACTTAATGGGTTTCATCATTTAATTATTGGTTTGTTTGTTGGTTGGTTTGTTTGCCTTATGAACCCAAGCATTTGGGAAGGTGGCAATGGCCTTCTCCATTGGCCAGCTACCTTCTTGTGAGGTTAGACAAGCAAGGCGTTTACAATGTGATTAAACAATATCTTCATCCAGCCTCTTGCATGTTGAGCGTGTCCTAATTGCCTAACACATGTGCATGAGTTAAAGTCAGGGGACTCACCTGTACTTAGCAAAACAAAGCTGAACAACAGCAACCCCCCACCGCCCACCCCCCACACTGTATTTACTTCTGTGTCCCACAGTTCTTTGCAGTGTTTCTAATTGATTGCATTTGGCTGCTCTGCCCATGCAGGTGACCCTTGTAGACCCATACACCATGGGACCTTCCCAGGCAGGAGTTCCCACCTCATCTTCTATAGGTTGCCATGAGTCTGGGGGTGCTGTCACTTCTGAGAGCCCTTGAGTGCCACTGTGCCTAGGTATTAGGATCTCCTCCCAGCCCTCCACAGTTACCCAGTGGTCCAAAGCTTTGCCTTAAGTATCCCTCCTTTGCAACAACAAAATACATCATACCGTGCATAGCATCCTATCTTCTTGGCTTTCCTGGCAGCCCTGAGCAGCCACGTTTGCTCTGTGGAGGGAGTCTTGCCAGGTGACTGCCTCCACATCCCTGTCCCTCATAGGAGGAGGATGGCTGCTGGTTTTCCACATGGGAGTCACCCAGGTTTCTCTCCCCATGCCGGCTCCTCCCTTTACACGCTCTCTATGCTCTGCCAAGTTTCCCCACCCGGGAGTCCTGTTTAGCAGGCTGCTTGTAAACCCCCTACGGAGCAGGGGCAGTTTTGGGGTAAAGGGGAGGAGGCATATTAATGAAAATGCTGACACAACCTTAAGGGCCGTGGCTCTGGCTCGCTACCGGGCGCTGCTCTAATAAAAAAGGGAGCAGATTAAAAAGTGTCTAAAATGTAAATCTAAAGGACTAACAGTAATTAAAATGGAAATGGCACGGGGAGGGAAGGCATGTAATTGTGAGATATCACCCCGCAGAAGGCTCTCAGCTTTGTTTTCCTGGCTGTTTTTCTAATTCAGCCGGGCTTACTCATCAGTGGCAGTTCAATGCGCCTTAATGACTCTGGGATTGCAGGCATCACTCTGGACAAAGAAATGATTATTGTGCGGTCAAAAGAAGTTCAAAGACAAGGAGGGAATTTCAGTTTTTTCCCTTAGAGATCCACATTCAAGAGCATATAAATTAAGCCAAATGTTAAAAACCACAGTCTGAAAGCTGACTTCAAAGTCACAACTCTCTAATTAATGAACTGCGAGCTTCAGTTTGGACAAGTTGGGGTTTGATGCGCCCATAAATCAACATGACAGGCCTGTTTCACAGTCTCAGACAGTGCTTGTCACTGAGTCACATCAGATGTAAACACAGCAGAAAAAAGAAGGGCTAGGAAGGAGGCGCAATTGATCAACAGAATTGGTAAAAACCCACTTTTGAAGCACATTATGCATGATCACAGGAAATGGTTGCAGCCTCAAGAGGTTTCCCCGTCTGCCGTGGCTTTTTTGAATCAGATTTCTCACAGCCTTCAAAAGGGAGAAGAAGAATTATAGAGTTTCTCCCCCGTGGCTTGCAGGCAATAACCCCCTGTTGTTATTTTGTGCTTCTTTCTTTTCAAAGGCATCAAAATTTAGTTTTTTAAAGATCTTTAACTCTCCATTTGAAGACACACTAAAAAAGGGCTGCCAGGGCCACTCTTATCAGTTACCAGGGGCTGCCTTCTTCCTTCCCATCGCCACTGACGATTAACCTCTTATTTGGTCTTGTAGACAGCGTTTGGGAAGCACATTGCGTGCTGGGAAGACATGAAAGTTCAGGCGAGCTCTGAGGGCTCCAGAAAGACATGGAGTGGGGAAGTTCCCCCGCAGAAGAGTTCCCAAAGTGCTGTTGTCGGGAAGGGGAAACAAACATAAGACTGACATCTGAGCTTGCGCAGAGAGTGCTGGCTAACTGAGCATATTGTGTCCACGGGCAAAGAGGGAAGCATTGTAGTGGGTGGTTTTTATTTTTATTGCCTGTTTTTTGCTTTTGTTTTTGTTGTTGTTGTTGTTTTCATCTTGAGGACACTGGGCTTGCTGGGACCCATGGTTTGGTGATCCGTGGCCATAACTTACCTAGAGGAAGGCAGCAAGTGTAGTCAGAGCAGTAGTGTCCTTGGGTTTCCCTGTGTGTTCATAATGCCCTGGACTATTACACTAGGGATTGGGAGATTCTGCTCCTCTGAGATGTCAAGGGCTCCTGTCCCCAAATCATCGTGCATCTGATGGTCCTTCTGTGCTGTAGTGGAAGAGTCACTTGGTAGCAGCTGTGTGGTATGGCCTGGTGGTAATTGATAATTTTGACAAGGTTTGAACATAGACATCTGCAGATGGAGCAAGTGTCTTATTCCTTTACGGAACGAGCTGTCATTAGCCGCTCATCATTTTCTACAGCCAGGTACCTCCTCTCCTGTCCCCCGCAACCCCGTTGTTGTTGTTGTTGTTTGCTTAAGTCTGGTCCCATAG
The DNA here is from genome assembly GCF_978045245.1 of Mus caroli. Lineage (NCBI taxonomy): Eukaryota > Metazoa > Chordata > Mammalia > Rodentia > Muridae > Mus > Mus caroli. The sequence continues at coordinate 49,649,702 of NW_028227262.1, forward strand.
CCAGAGCACATTACATATACTTTTTCTTAAAGTTGTATATGACACCTCCTTGGGAAGTTGGAAGTCACACTGAACCAGACCCAAGATGCTCCTTTGGAGATAGCTGTTAGCTGATGGTGTCAGAGGTGTAGTACACAATGGAAGGGACAGCTCCTGGGTCCTGGACTCAGGGCAGTTGGGAAAGTAGATGGCAGAATTCACTTTAAAATCAAGCCGGGTATGTGTGGGGGGTGGGGGTAGGGGTGCCATCCTGTGTGATGAGGTGGCAGAGCTGATTGTTTTAAAAGGGCCGTTTGTCCTGGGCAGTTATGACAGTTTATGTTAGGCAGTAGGGAGTAGCCAAAGAAAGGAAAACAGACCTTTGACTGCAGCTCTAGGGAGGGGACCTGAAACGAAAGGTTTATCAGAGCATTTGAGCATTTTAGCACTGACTGCTGACCTGTCAGGGACTGTGCAGAGACCTTTTTTGTATGCATTCAACTGTGAGAGGTAAACAAACGGACTCGTATCCTGTGTTTGGTAACTGGGTGGGGAGCACAGTTTGGCAACCAGTGTTGCTTTTAAATTCTTCTTTGGACAATGGGCCTTGTATACTTTTATATCCTGGCTTTTCAAATACGGACAGCTTTCATGGGCACTTGCCTAGGGATGGCCACAGACAGCAGAAAATGGCATCAGTCACTTTATATAAATACACAGTTTTTAAACACTCACTTACAGTAAGACAGGAAGCACCCTCCCCAGCCTTCATCCCCCCTTTATGTTCGACCTCACTAGTGGCTAATTCCCCAGTCTTTGACTGTGTCCCTCTTCTTTAATGTCATGAGTTAATATCTGTTGAAGAAGTGAAAAAATCCTTTTGACATGAATATAACCATCACTGGGTTTCACATTAATGTGGTAACTTGGGAAGGGGTGAGAACAATTGGATCATTTTCTGCATGCTGTTCTTAAAATGAAAGCACTGGCTTTTCATTTAAATTTATTTAAATTTTTGTTGTCGGTGGTATAGAATTTGTTTTTTTTGGAGTGAAACTCAATTAACTTTCTCAGTGGCGTGGTGGTAAGTCTGAAATTGGTTACTAATATGAGGACGATGGCTTTTTTTCTTTTTTCCTTTTTTTTTTTCCTGTAAAATAAACTACACAGAGGCCAAAAGGAAACCACCATTTTTCTCTTCCTTTGAACTTTGCATCAGAAGGTCTTGGTGCACACACCATTTTATGGCCATATCAGATCAAGGTCATGTGTTCGGTTAAGTGAATGCAGTTGTTTGTAAAGTATTGTTATTGAGCAGAGCAGGCAGGCTCTCAAAACACTGGGCCATCATCTTCTTGCCAAGACATCACTGACCTTTGGAATAATATTCAAAATTAAGAGCTCTTGTGTGTTCCTTAAAGATGTGTGTGTGTGTGTGTGTGTGTTGGGGGGGAATTCAGCTAGGAGAGGGTTAATTTTTTCTTTCTAATTGTTAGCCATAACGTAGCCAAGACCTCCACCTCGATACGATTCCTAGCAGATTAAGGATATTAGATAATTTCCTTCTATTTATTGTATTCCTGCACCGTATTATCTTTCTATCACTCAGATAATTACTGAGGAAATCTACATTAATTTTTTTTTGGCTGGGGCAAAGCCTGCTAAACACAAGAATGATGTATTGATGTTTTACACAACAAAAGTTTTCCTCCTGTCATTGTGCAGTCAACAGAGATATTTATCATATCATAAAGTCCCCCCTTTCCGAGAACAAAGTGGGCGGGGGACATGGGACAACCTGAGGTTGAAACTCAAGCCAACTTAAGGATCCAAAGCTCGGAGCGCCTGTTCACATTAAACACTCATGGTGGAGTATGATGTTGTTTGCTAAATTATGAATGTGCGTAATTAAAATCTAGTGGCTGTTTCTATGAAAGATTTACAATGTTATTTCATCGTTTGTCATGGCTAATTAACAATATTAGATGAAGTTTTTCTTCTTCAAAGGTCTGATTTTTTCTCATTTATTTATGTCAGAAGTAGTAAGCACTAGTTAAAGGCCCTTGCTAGTACAGGCAGGGAGAGGGGCACTTTGTTCTTTTACACCTCAAGGGTTCAGGGTTCAAATCCCTCCAGACGAGAAGGATGTCCTTTCCTTTCTATTATGAATAAGTACGGATTTCAGAGTCTCAAAAGTTCATGTCTTGACTACAGAACTCATGCTTTTCCTGTTGTTGGGGCGGGGGCGGGGGTGGGGAGCAGGCTTGTCAGAGGAATCCTTTTTGCTGGGGGTGGTGTGTGTGGGGGAGCAGCAGAAGAGTTAACACAGACCTCCACACACCCTTGCCTTACATCAGACATGGTACTGTGTCCCTATGAAACCTTGACACGGAGCCCCCTCCCCCACACCCCCCCCCCCCAAGCTAAGGTGGCAGCCCTCAGATTATGGAAGATGGTGGTGGGTTTTAAAGCACGCACATGCACACTCTGACCCTTCCCGGCGATTGCCCGGCTCATTCCTGCCCCTCACTGTTTCTTGCAGCAGCAGCAGGTGGCTACCCAGCAGTTGGCTTTCCAGCAGCAGCTTCTCCAGATGCAGCAGCTGCAGCAGCAGCACCTCCTGTCTCTCCAGCGCCAAGGCCTCCTAACAATTCAGCCGGGGCAGCCTGCCCTTCCCCTCCAACCCCTCGCTCAAGGTAAGCACTCGGCGCTGCAGGGGCAGGGGATTACACGGGAGGCAGCTCTGTGGAGAGGGCTGGTGGAGGGGATGGGGTGACTCTTGATCTCTACCTGCTTGGCATGCAGGGATTTACGGACCTGAAACATGCACAGAGAGGCATTAACCACCGGACAGTAAGGCAGACGGCCCTTGCAGAGCCTGTTGGTGTCAGAGGAAGGGTCAGGGATCTGAATGCTCACAGGGACCCTGCTGCAGTGTTGGGAAAAGGGAATCAAATGTTCTGCACCCTCACTGAACATTTCATTGCAGTCCTTTGGCATTTCAGTTCTGAATGTTCTTGAAGCATACTATGTAATCATGTTAAAGCATGTTTTACAACACGAGAAGTTCTTTTCTTCTTCCCTCCTTCCTCTCTGTCTCTGCAACGCACCCCTTCTCTTTCTCTCTCCTCTCCCTCTCCTTCTTTCCCTCTCTTATAGGGTCTCTGACATAGCTCAGGCTAACCTGGAACTTTAAATCCTGCCTCCACCTCCTGAGTCATTGAAGTATGGGTGTGTGTCATGATGCCCAGCTCCTTGTTTAAACATTACAAATATTTTATAGAAACACCATTTAAAAACTTTATTTTTGTGTTTTTATTTGTATTGGTGTTTTGCCTGCATGTGTGTGCCTGATGGCTGTTGAGGCCAGAAGACGGTGTCAGATGCCCTGGGTCTGGAGTTACAGACAGTTGTAATCTGCCATGTGGGTGCTAGGAATTGAACCCAGGTCCTCTGAAACAGCAGCCAGTGCTCTTAACTGCTGAGACATTTCTTTAGCTTTCTAAGTACCATTTTTTAATATTCAGGCACACTATCAATTTTATTTTCACCAGGGATGTTAAAAATCAATCTGAAGCCGGGCGTGGTGGCGCACGCCTTTAATCCCAGCACTCGGGAGGCAGAGGCAGGCGGATTTCTGAGTTCGAGGCCAGCCGCCTGGTCTACAAAGTGAGTTCCAGGACAGCCAGGGCTATACAGAGAAACCCTGTCTCGAAAAACCAAAAAAAAAAAAAAAATCAATCTGAATTCTAAAAATTAGTGTGTGTGTTTTTGTTTGTTTGTTTTGTTTCTGTTTCTTTTTACCTTTTTTTTTTTTCTGCTGATTTTGAGTTCATTAGTTACCCATTCATTTCCAGTTATTTTTTTTTTAAACTTCGATTCCTTGACAAATATCAAGGAGTTTTGGTGGGGGTTTTGTTGTTTTTGTTTGTTTAATTATTTATGGATATTTTGCATGCATATGTGTCTGTGCACCATTGTGTATGCAGTACCTGTGGAGGCCAGGAGAGGGCATCAGGTTCTCTGGAAATGGAGTTAAGGATGGTTGTGAGCTGCCTTTATGGGTGCTGGCAATCCAACCTGAGTGCTCCTGGAAAGCAGTATATTTAACCAGCCTTGCAAAGTATTGATAGTAGATATCTTGAAAAGCTGCAGCCATCCAAGGCTAAGGGAATCTGTAGGTGTTCTTAGGAGACCTGTGGAAGCAGGAGGGAGGATGTAGGTATGTCGTGACTGTTTACAGGCCTTGTCCCTGTCCATGCCTTCGCAGTGCATATTCTCAGACTACCAAGTACACATGGAAAGAAAGAAAAGGAGCAACACTGATACCTGTGCCAGGCATGCACAGGTGATTTTCTTGTTATTCCATCAACGGTACTACATGGCAGTGGTTTAAGTATTCACATAGTGTTAAGTGCCATAAGTCAGGTGGGGCTTCTTTAAATTTAAACTTAGGAGTTCTTTCAAATACCACGCCATCCTCTCCTCTCTTTTCCTTTCCTTTCTTTCCCCCTTTCTTTCTTTCTTTCTTTCTTTCTTTCTTTCTTTCTTTCTTTCTTTCTTTCTTTCTTTCTTTCTTTCTTTCCAGCCAGACTCTTACTTTGTAACCCAAGGGTGGCCTCCAAGTCTGATCTCAGTTCCCTGAACAACAGGTGAGATTATAGATGTGAACCACACCATCCAGTTTATGCTACACCTTTATATATGAGGGCTTTGAGCATCCATGTACCCTGCTGTCCACAGTGGGATCCTACAGAGACACAGAAATGACTGCATGTGATACTGCAGAGTCCCCGTCCTTAGGGCCTGCAGTCCTTCCTACTGTGGCGGGTCTGTGTAGTGGCCACTGGATGGATGGTAGCCACAGCTTCCTAAAGTTTTGGGTTCCGTTGCCTCCTGGAGCAGGGTGAGAATAATGGCTCTCTTTTGTGCTGCTGAAGAGGTAGTCGTTTGTCTCGAAGTTTTTGGTGCTTTGTGGAGCCAGTGGGGTGTGTCTGTTTAGGTTTTTGTCTCTGGAGTCAGCCACACCCAACATCTGTCCCTTATGGGTTTTGTTGTTGTTTTCTTTGCTTTTAATGCTCAGACCGAGGATCTTTCCTCCTTTCACTTCCTCCTGCCCTCCCACCTGCCCTTGCCCTGTCTGCTGAGCTGTTTCGTATCTGAGAGGCATAGCTTCCATTGCCGTCCAGTGGGCAGGAGTGGGAACTGAGCCCAGGGCAAAGGAAGGACACGTTGGCTAATGCGTTTCTGTGCTTCCATAATGTCATAACCTGCATTAATTACACCCTATGGTTTATTGTTGGAAACATGGCAGGCTGTTCTGCCACACCCACCAGAGGACTCAAGCCTCGCTCCCTGGCTCCCTCCCTGGCTCTCATCTTTTCCCACCGCTCCTACACTATTAAGTTTGCTCACTGAGGTTCATTGCTGCAGTACATCAGTTAAGCTGTCCAAAAGAGGGCAAATCGGCAGTGGCAAGACAAGCACTTGTGTAATGTAAAAGACGTGAGCACGGTGATGCGTGCAGCGTGATCGCCACAGCAACACATGGGAGCCACCACAGGCAGTTCACTAGCTGTGGCACTGATGGATGCGCTTAGCCGTCTGCTGTAACTATTAGCGTCTGCAACATTAGGAAGAAGCCTCTGTAAAAGACTAAGGGGAGTCTGCATGTGCACCCAAGATGGCATGGATGTAAATGTGTGCCTTGCTGGCATTAGACGCTGGGTATAAAGTGGACCGCAGTCATTGCTGCTGTCTTTTGTAAGCTCCCTTTGGTCTCCCCAATCTCCTCTGCAAAGTGGCTGGAGAGCTTTCAGTCACGTTGCGCTACAACACAATTCTTTTTTTATCCGAGAGATGATGGCTTAAAACTGATGTCATTATGAGGTTTAAATCAACTTTCTGCTTGCTTGAACATGGTCACCTGGGTACGGATGTACAAGGACAAAAAAAGGTTGATCAACTGTCTTGGAGCCAGTGATACCTGGGGTTGTAAAATTGAGTTCCACGACCAGTAATCTGTCAACTGTCCCCACAACATACATTTTTTAAACCTGTGCCTGCATTTTCTTTTATAATGAAGGGGCAGGTTGTCCTGGGAGGGAAGAAAAGAAGAAGGAAAAAAAAAAAGAAATGCAGTGAGGTCCAAGGGTTAGGTGTTTGAAAGCGCTGGCACTGCTGACTCTAATAAAGCCATCAGGATTCTTCTGCCGCCCTTTCACGGCCCTGTCAAGTTATTTCAAATCTGTGTGCAAATCCAAAAGTATAGGCATATTGAATGATATTTTAAAGGCCTTCCCTCCCTGGAGATTTTATGGTCGAATGTTTTCTTTTCGGATTATTCCAGAGTAGTTGTTTTCAGCCGTTCTAATACTGGAGCCCCCTTAAGACAGTTCCTCATGTTGTGGTGAGCCCCAGCCATAAAATTGTTTTGTTGCTATTTCATAACTAATTTTGATAGTGTTATGAACCATAACATAAGTAGCTGACATGCAGATTGTCTTAGGCTACCCCTGTAAAGAGGATTATTTGACCCCTCTGTCAGGGGTCACGACCCACAGGTTGAGAACTGCCTTAGAGTCTCCTGTTTGCCATAACAAACCTGTCTGTTCTCATCCAATTTCATTTCTTGTTTGACTCTCCTTTACACCTGTAGTTTCATGCAGAGCTGTCCCATTCCTGTTGTTACAATCCTTTACTTTTTTAAAGTGTAAACTGTACACACTTGGTCATATACCAAGTAATGGATTTGTCTAACTTGGTAGTCTCACTGTACTGTGCTGGAAGAGTCACATGGTTTCTGAAAGTGGAGCATTCCTGTCGTCTGATGGGTAAGCAGCTTGGCTGCTATCTGCCTGGACTCTGCCATGAGGTGTAGGCATTCTGGGGTGGCCAGTAGTCCTGAGGAGTTGAATCGACCACCTCTGCCATCCATTGAGAATGCCTCCAAGCCTAATGAACCCAGTGACACCTGGCCCCAAAGTACCTGCTGTTGCTCATGAGTCCCTCTTTCTACCGAGTCCGTGTGGATGGCGAGCCCGATCTGCCAACCTATTGGAGTAAAAGAAGATCAGAAGCCCACCAGTGCACTCACTGTGCAGGAGTAACAAGTGCTGAACCCATTTGTCTTGGTCTTGGTTTGCCAGGGAAGTGCTGTCCCTCTGGTATAGCCTCAGAAGCCTGCTTTTCTCAGAAGGAGAAAGGTGACAAGGCCAGCTGTTGGGAGACCCAAGGCTTTTCCTTTGCGTTTGACCCAGAAATCAATTAGTCTGAGTCGAAAATAGGTGGCCATTTCTCTCCCTGTGTTTACTCACTAGAAAATGCAAGTAGATGTTAACTTGTATGTGTCTCCTCTCAATACACCCTCATGCACAGACCAGCCTGTCTCCCCACCCACACCCCCCATTGTTTCACTTGAGTAAAAGATGGTCTGTGGTCTGAGGGTCAGCTCTGTTTACGGGTAATTGTGAGTGTGCGGATCACAGTGGCAGACCTGCTAGCTATGGGCACATCCTCCCCGTCACTTTGAAAGGTGTTTGAAAATAACGGCTCAGACGCAGCACCACCGGACCCAGGATCGTGTCCTGACCTTTCCCTTTGTTTAATTTGCCTCAAGGTTTGATTTCAGGGCACAAGGATTAATTGAATATGCGTAATAACTAAATGCTCATTTGGGACAAAATCCATCAAAATATAATTGGCATTTGATTTTTATGAAGGGAGAAGGAAATCCACTCAGCTGTCGAGGATGCGTTTGAAGGATCTCTGACCACTCAATGCATTATTTTTAGCTTCCTTTATAATATATATTAATTGCAAATACTTGAGCATTTGAACATTTTCCCGGAGCACTGCTCAGAGAGACCAACTGTTTTTGTTACTGCTCCTCTTAGAAAGGCGGGGAAGGTTATTGGTCTGCTGTGCAATAATTTACTCCTCTTTGATATGCAAACGATCCACGGTGAATATAAAAAAATCCTATCAGACTCATTTCACAGTTCTTAACCACTCGGATTCTCTGGAGTCCGTCGCCTCATTAGGCCAGTGCTCTCCAATGCTAGCATAATTAAAATCTTTAACAGTTTAGCAAAGTAAAGATGTTTGGCTGATCACGTTGAGATGATTATCTAGCCATTGTATTCTAAATGACAAAAATAAATTAAATTTAGACCTTGGCATTTTTTTTTTATTATGTGTTCCAAATGAATATAATGCGCACAGCCTTCTCTTTTCAATCCGGTACATTTTGGTTTGGTAAGAAACATGCCTGCTTCGGCTGTTGCTATCTAACCAGAAGATGGCCGGCTTTCTAGGAGAGCTGTGTTCCAGTTGACGGATACAGTGAACTGCAGTCCAGACGTAGCGTTCTGAGGCAGAGTTGCCTTGTGGTATACAGGGTGTGTGGTTGCTTTTCCTCCTCAAGAGGAAGCTGTCTCCCTCCTCTGCTGTTCTCAGGTACAGTTCAAAACCTATCTCTCCTGGGTGCATGTGCCCTAAAATATACATTGAATCGCTGATAGGATAAAGATGCAGAGGTCCACAGTGCTGAGGTTAGCATACCGATTATATCACATCTTAGAGACAAGAAGGGTCAACAAATACTTTTTTTTTTTTAAATCCTGTCCATCTTGACCCCATGCAGACAAACAAGAGAACTTTATTCCTTTTAGCTTATTTTCCTTTCCATTTTTATCCTGCAATGGCTCATTAGCATTGATCCCAGAAGTGACAGTAATAATAGTGTTACTTGTATAAAAAGTTACACAGTCTTTGGTAGACACATCCATCAATTAAGCATGTGGTACTAGAAGCCAAAATTAATGAGGAAGATAGGTGTGTTAATGAAATAATCATAGTATAATCAATTTGACTGTTAAAAGTTGAAAAGCATTTCAGGGAGACGGTATGAATTCATAATTTATGTCTTAAAGTGATTAATAAAAACTATATTTAATAACAAAGCTATTTGTCATCATTTAAGACTTAAGCACAAAAATTACTCATTTCTGTGGATCACGTTGCCACGAGACTATGGTTGAGCAGATTCATTTTGAGGCCTCCTTTGTGCCTAGAAATAAGCTAGGCCCGTCTCTGCTCCCCTTCCAACAGCGGGACGCGGCCCTTGGATGGAGGAGGGAGTGATGTTGGTGCGGAGTCGCAGTGCTCTGCATCCCTTCCAAGGTGTCTGTTCTGTGTGAAGAGGGGGCTTCAATGGCCGCTCAGTGGAAAGATGCACTTAACCACTGCTGTCTTTGCCTGAGCTGGGAGGGGGAAGAACAGAAAGTTGTGAACACCCCAAAGCCCCCCTCACACTGGGCTTTGTTTACTGACTCTTTGATTTAATTACTGTTTGAAGAGGACGGAATTAGCTGTTAATTGATTTGATTATCCAATTTGTTTGTTTCAGGCATGATTCCAACGGAACTGCAGCAGCTCTGGAAAGAAGTGACAAGTGCCCACACTGCAGAGGAAACCACGAGCAGCAACCACAGTAGCCTAGACCTGACCAGCTCATGTGTCTCGTCCTCGGCACCTTCCAAGTCCTCCCTGATCATGAACCCGCACGCCTCTACCAATGGACAGCTCTCGGTCCACACTCCCAAAAGGGAAAGGTAGGAACATGCCCACCCCTGCCTGTGGTCAACTGTCTTCTACCCAGAAGCGGGGCAAGGTGGCCTCGCCCATTCCTGTGACTCTAAGAAACCTGCTTGTGTTCAGGGGGCTTGGATGCGCACATAAGTACTTCAGAATGTATTCGCTATGGTTTGAGTGAGAAGAGCATCTAATTATCTTCACCTTTTCAACACGGAGTCACCACTTTCTTAGGTCTGTACTCAGCTTAGGAGCCCTGGCAGGAGTCTAGTAGTTCCTTGTTGGAAGGGTTGGCTGTCGGGGCATCCAGGCCAACTGTGTGCTCTGCCAGGAGCTCACTGCGTGCAAACTAAACGGCTTGGTACTGAGCGTCTTCTAAGGCAACAGTGGTCTATGCTGTGGACAATTTCAGGTCTTGGTTTGAGGAAACAGCACTTAGTGCTAGTTTACACGGCTCCCCCTTGAAGGCAGGGAAACCCATGTTACTCATCATGTGTCCCTTAAGGAAGCACAAGGCCTTTTTGGCGTAGAAAAAGGGTTTTTCCTTTTCGCTAAGGAAAGATTTAGATGACGGTGAGCGGGACCACAGCCCGCTTTCTCCTGATGGCCCCTGAGTGAGTGCTGTCCAGCTGGTATGTTCCTGTTTATAAGTTAAGGCTTTATATTTTCAATGCTCTGAGCTATCGATGAATGACAGCTGAATCTTGGACTGCGTCGTGTTAGCTTAAAAGTCCTAAGGAAATGAAGCCATTTGTTGATTCCGTTGCACCCAGAAACAGTACTGCTAGTGTCTGCTTGAGAAATGGAGTATATAAGGCTCCTCAAATGAACCACTTTTTTTCCTGTTTACTATTTTTGGACTCTTTCCTATATATTTCATATGTAGAGCTTGTAGGCACGGAGGGCAAGAAGGCTACTGTACCAAGAATTTTTCCTAGCGAACTACTTTCTATCAGGCAAGAGCAAATGCTGTGTTTTGTTTGTAAGTCCGAACGAAAAGCTGATATTTGAAAAATGCTGTCCGAGATACGGCGTGCAATTCTGCATAATTGTGCAGCGGTGTTTAGGGGTGTGGCCACCTGTACAGTGTTGGCTGGATGACATACATGGAAATGAAAAATCCTATCACTTACCAGCGTATCAGTGTAGCTGCATAGATGGAGACATTACCCCAGTGTCTGCAGCCATGGTCGTGTAATGAACTCACTGCACTGTCAATTGTATAAAAAGTATAGCATACACAGTTATTTATAGGGCACGACCCTTGACAGCGATAATGTGCGCAGTCAACATGCTCACTGTACTGTGGTGTGTAATCCTTAGTTCAGGATGTTACTCCTACTCACAACCCCTCCCCACACAAAAGTATTTCACCACGTTAGTCTGGCAGCAACCTCCTACATCACGTGTCAGCTCCTGCCTTGGTTAGGAAATGCTTTTGGTTTACTGTTGGGTTATTTTGACCGTCTCCTCAGGTCTGTGGGAGCACTAGGTGACTGTACCTCATGCGCTTGCACGTGTCACACATAGCCTGGATGTGTAGTCTTGTGCCGTTAGGTCTTCATAGGTAGTCGTTGTGCTGTGTTCCTGTCTCAGAATCTATCCCTCCCGAGTGGCGCGCACACACATGCCGTCAGAGATTTTCAGAGGTGAGGATAGCGCCTGTTGTAACTAATAACTACAAGCCTCCTGGAAGATCTCCTTGGGATGTCTCTAGTAGACATAGGAAGAACTCAAAGATGCTTGAAAGTCAGTGGTCTGGAAGGGATGGAAGAATGGGATGGTGAACAGGAAGTATGGGTTTGTAGCCTGGGCTGGACACTGCTTCCTGCGTTTACAGCTTTCCAGTAGTGACAGATACTTGGACCTGGAAGCCAGTCTTTCATCTTGCCTTGGAATCTATTATAATGTCTTTATTACTTTTTTTTTTAATTTCCAAGTAGTAAACCTTAGATGGCTTTAAAGAACAGAGTCTAGGCTGCTGCCCTTTGTGGTCCCAGCTTCCCCTGTCCCCAGGTTGGTGCTGTCCGTTTACTGCAGAGTGATTGAGTTACATCGTTATCCGTAGGCGAAGCAGGAGGCTCTGCACTGAAAAATGCCGACTGATGCACTTAAGGTATTTGTTGCAATCTTGTCGGCTGCTGTGGAGACTGCACAGATTTTCTGTGACACAGAAAACTCTCCCTGTTTAGATGCGCTGTGCTCAGTTTCATCCTAAAAGGTTACATATCTGCAGTCTGGTGATGGAACGGCAAGAAAGCGAGCGGGGGAAGAATAGCCCTTTTCATGGCTTAAGACACATTTGAGAGTGAGTGGACCTAAGACACAGTCCAATTCCCGGAGACTAAGTTTGTTTGGCTTTTTTTTATGGTCCTTATTTGTCTGCACAAATGTTGCATTTAATCTCGGGCTAAAAGTAGACTGTGGATCAGAAGAGAATTGAGATTTCCACCAGCCCGAATCTGGATGTGCGAACAGGCTGAGTTTTGGTTGCGCATGCAGAGGGGAGGCAGCTAGGAAATTATCTGATGTTACTTACTCTCTCCATTGTCCCATGGCATAGTATGTGATATGCTGCCAGTGGTGACTGGATTCAGAGGGAACTCCATCGGAAGCACTTCGCGTTGGTTTGTGGTGAACGCAGGGCCTTGTTCATGTTAAGCAGAAGCTATGCCACAGGGGTAAATCCTTACCTTCCTTCAGCAGAGTCTGAACTGATTATAACACCCTACATTAAAGCTGGCTAAGTAGCTTTAAGCTTATGGAATTGATCACTCAACAATCAATTGTCTTTTTGCTGGTTTTATATAGATACAGGTACTTTAAAATATGCTTTCACCTTATCAGGATGTCTGTCTGTCTATTGGCAGTGCTGGAGATATGCTAGGCAGGTGATTCTACCAATCGTCCTCAGCCCCTTACGAAGATGTATTTTAAAATCCCTTGGGTGGTGGCCACTTCACAGAGTAGAAAAGGGAAGCAAAAGGGAAGGAATAAAGAAGCGGGGGTGGGGTGGGGTGTCGTCCCTTACCGAAGTATCTTCTCACTCACATACTGAGCTGTCAGGGGGAAGACACCTCAGGAGTTCTCCTTGCTGTCACAAAACCCCTTATCCATCGAGAGAGAGAGAGAGAGAGAGAGAGAGAGAGAGAGAGAGAGAGAGAGAGAGGGAGGGAGAGGGGGGGAGAGAGAATTTGTGAAATACGGACCCTTACAAGCTCCCCCTTGATGGCTGGGGAATACTCTCCTTTCCCTCCACCCTCAATAGCTGAAGGAGTAAGAGGCGTTGCCACTGCGCAGTCAACCGGCCTGGTGAGCCCCAGCCTGAGTTAGCAGCTTTCAAGGGGATTTTATTTTTTTTCCCTGAAAAGATCTCCAAGTGTCTTGTGCGAAAACTGGTTGGTGAGAGAAAGGGAGAGATTTTGTTATTCTCGTTGTTGATGTTAAAGTCGTGGGATGTGCAAGCCTCTCACCTGGCTCACACATCTCCGTGCCATTTGGAAGCCTCTGTCTTCCCACTCTTGCCCCGTACGGTTTTTTTGCAGCTTCTGGGAGCTGCCGCCACAGCATTAGCTCTGGGGTTTGGTGAGCTGCAATCTGTTAAGGAGACAAATAATGTGCTTGGCACCACACTCCTACTCCCCTCTTTAATTTGTCTTACACAAGGAAAATTATAATTAAATCATTCAGGGTAAACCCTTGAGTGTAGAGAAGGGAAGAGACACACTTTGGTAAAGATTGCCAATAGAAACCACTTCCCCGTAGCGCCGGGTGGAGATGTCCATCAGTATTCAGCAGCCTGTGAGGAGGAGGAGCAGCCCATGTGATCTGGGAGGCGGATGCCAGCACTCAGATCAAGCCTTGTTAAGATCCTGTCGTGGACGGTCAGCGTCTTTAGAATTCAGTGCGGGTCCCCCGCTTCCGGCTTTGAGTCCCTCCTGACAATTTAATACTGTTTATTGTGCTGATTATATATAAAGCCATTGGTGCAATAAACACCCCTGTCGTCAGTGCCTCGGAGGAGCACGGGGAGATCAAGTTGAGCGTGCCCGAAGCTGAAGGAGAGACGAGCAGGTGTGCTCAAGCCTCCTTGCTGGAGCGTTGCTGGCACAGAGTCGGAACCTCTTGGTAGTTAGAAGAGAGACGTGGGACGCCTGCACACATGAAGACATTACCTTGTTCACTTTACTTGTGGACCTGTCTCCCTTCAGGAAATTTCAAGTTTTGGAGTGGGTAAACAGAATCAACAGAATGCAAATGAAATGTTTATTAAAATGCTAAATTTAGTAAGCCCTTTGAGCTTCTCGGATCAAAGCAGCTATGTAAATACAAATAGCAATTACTACTTAAGTAATTGCTTGAATGAAAATTCTAAATATCACATTATATTATGGTACACCAGGGAAGGGAAGGCACATTAAATCAGTCCCTTCTTGCTGCCGGTTGCCGCCAGAACCCTGTGTGTGCAGTGATGACTCCTTTTATACGTGCGACTACTGGGAATGCAGTGGGGAACCATCGCCCCATTTCACAGATGAAGCAGCCGTGTTACAGAAATTACAGGGCAGCTCTAAGGTCGTATGCCTGATTCCTGCCATAGCCAAGAACCATATTCAAATCTGACTTTAATTTTTTTCCCATTCAGTATAGGAGTACTTAAGAGAAATTTAAAACCAGTGCCCCTAAAAGAATATTTAAATTTCATCACAGTCCAGCCAAATATCTATTAATGTGTGCAGATTGCAACATTTAAAGGAAAATAGGTTCCCTATTTATTTTTCTATAAATATAAATAGTTCCTAAAGTCTTTTTATCTTTGATGAAGGGAGGTGAGGTTCATAAGAGATAGATCACTTATGGTCTGAAATAGTACACAAGGGTAAAAAAAAAAACAAATCCCCTGCAGGAAATACAGACAATCAAATGCAAGCAAGCCTGTGTCCTTTATGGGTGTCCCCCTCGCTTTCTGCCCTGCCTTATAAATCTGTGTGTCCTGGATGAATGTATCATGTGGTCTTTCTTCTATGTCACCTGCCTTCTCTCTACAGTCCAAATTAGGAATGTTGTGTCCCACCCGGGCCCCCACCATCCTCAGCTTCTTGACTTCAGCCATTAGCAAATGTTTTATAGCAAGTTATTTCCCCGAGTCACAGCTCTGCTCAGCATTTGTTGCAAGACTTCCTTAAAGCCTTGGGTTAGAGAGTGTTCTCTCAGCTCTGTAAACATTGTGGTTACATGGCCTCTGCTGGCTCTCAGGCCACCAGGCTCTCAGACACAGGTGAACTATACAGGAGCTCTTCGCTGTGAGGTCTAACCTTCCCTGTGTCCAGGTGTGGTATTACTTTCTGCATTTCCATGCCCACTTACTGGCATAGGCCGCACAGTTGGCAGCTGCCCTCACATAAACCCTGACCACTTCTGCTTGGCTTCTGTGCTTTGGACTGCTCCAGCTGATTCTCTGTTTCCCTTTTTGATTTATGGCCTTGTAGACACCGTGCTGTGTATTTGTATCCCAGAAAGATTTGTGTTTGTGGTCTCTGATATTTGTGCACATCAGGGACCTTGGGAATATGGGCGTCCCTGGTACTTTGATTTGCTTACCCTTTCAAGGAACAAAAAAGGTAACAAACAAATGTTGGTTGATAAAGAAATATTGGTGCCCTTGGCTGAATCACTAACATTCTAGAGGTTTGTTTTCAAAACTGTTCGGGCTCAGGAACCTTTAACTTTGCATATTCTCACAGTGACATTTAGGGGTCCAGTGAATTGGAAATTTCAGCAGTAAATTCAAGTTTCCACTTTTGTGAATAATACTTTCATACTGAATTTTTGTTTCTTGTAAATCATGGGGTTTTTTTAAAAAAATATTTCTTTTTATTTAAAGCACTGAGAAAACTAACCTCATCATTCTTTCCATTAAAGCATTTCTCAAAGATGCTGTACGATCAAATCCCAGCTTTGCACTTGTTGCATCTACAAGCTGCCCTGTGAGACACTTAAGTGGAGTACCACATAGGTGCACACTGGGAGACCCACCAGCCAAATTCAGTTATCCGCCCCCCCCCCCCCAATTCTGTAAATAGTTTGTTAGGATAGAGGTGTGCTCATTTGCATATTTTCATATTTCTCAAAATTGCAAAGATGAGTTTTGTAAACCTCAGTCTTGTGGCCCATGGAGGGCAAAGATACTTACCAAAGCAAAGGCGGGATATGTCTTAAGCAGGGGACACTGTCTGTTCAGCCATTAGTCTGTTTCTCAGATCATGCAGTGAGTGGTTTGCTTGTCTCCAAGTGTCAGGGATTCAGGACAGAAGAGGTTTTGTTGAGTGTTGAGCTTTCCAGGCCCCCCTCTCTGTAGGACTTGAGTTCCTTTGGTCTATTTAGGGTGTATGTGAATTGGTACTGTCACACAGATACTGTGGTCATTCCAGTGTGCTCACCTGGAGTTGTTTTGTGTCTTGATTGAGAAGTCTTGACCTAATAAGCTTGGATGGATGTTGTCATAGATTCCCTAGAACTTGGTCACAGAAGCCCATTCAAGTATTAGAAAAACAGCTTCACTAGGCCATGAGCTGGTAGGAAAAGGCACATTTATTCCCATTAGTTCCTTAGCATCCTAGACATGTCCACAGAAGTAATGGCTTGTCACTCGTACGTGGGCTAGTAGACATTGCATTAGAAAGCCCAGTTTTGACCACTTCCTGTCCTTGAGTTGAGGTCCGTGTTTTGGCTCTGTAGTCAGAGGCAAGTGTCGTAACCTCTTTTGGGTTTTCTGTCTTTTTGTTCTTTGGGAAATCAGAACACGCCAGGTGATGGTGATGATAGAAAATGCATCTGTAAATGTTTGTGAAACTTCATGCCCAGTGGAGCTTCAAGCAGAGGTCTTGGTCCTGATTTCTTTTCCTTTTTTAATCCTCCACAGTAATTTTCTGGTCTCCTTTGCACAGATGTTGCGTGCAGACCACAACAGATGTTTGAGCCTGCAGAAGTTAGGTCAGTCGTGACCACCCAGGGACTGGACCGGACCCTAGGTCTTCCAGACCCTCAAGCACTTAGTTCCCAGGGGTAGCTCATCAGAAGTGCTGTAACTCAGAGTTGGACATTTGATTGGTCAAATTCAGAGGTCAAGACTTAGAGGCTCTAACCCCCAATGGCTGTAGTCTGTTTCCCAGGCTGTGTGCCTGTACTGCTAGAATTGGAAAGACGTCCAAGAACTTCCACGGTGTCCATTGTCTACCTCACTTGCCTGTTAGGTTTCAAAGAAGGGAGTGGAGAGGCTGGAATAGGAACGTGTGCATCAGAGTATGAGGCATGCTCTGATCTCGTAAGGGGCAGAGGACAGGAGGACAAGTGTTGTGTGCCAACCACCCTTGGGCTCAGCAGCCTATTGGCTGGCAAGCATGATACAGGGTACGTGGCAGCCATAGCACCCTGAGATGCAGGGGTTTATTTATTTGTTTCATTGCTCCTAAGTGATCCTTCGGGGTCTCCTTAGAAGGAGGAGAGCAAATTCTTTCAGGGAAGTATGGCATGATACCTCATCACCTCCTGTCACCTACACATTCAGAGCAGGGGGGAAAACTGGAGAGGTTGAAATACCATAGGGGAAAGGTTTGTAGATTTTTTTTTTCTTGACTGTTCACTTTGTGAAGTGATTAAAAGAAGGGGGAAAGAAAACCCCAACGATCATTCTCCATAACAGCTGTTGTATGCTACCTCAATAAAGTGCCTTTTACCATAACATAGCATCATTAGACTCTATAAATCTTACCCTGTTTATTGTGTTTAACTGACAAATGCTTTCCAATAAAATGACATCATTGGCGTGAGGAGTTATGTTCATTTTATAAGTTTCTCTTAAATTTAGATGATTTTAATCTCCCCCCACCTTTTTATGTTGGATGATACGAGCCCCTAACTGTCTGTCTGACATGTTTTTCACTCCAAATAATACTTGAGGCCTCGTAGTCTTTGATCTTGTGGACACTCTCTTTCAATGCAGGACCAATGCCACTGGGAGCTTATCACCTAATCCATGGGTGGCACCCTCCCACTCCGGGGTTGCTGTCTCCCCCAGCTCCAAACCTATATTTGCATATATTCTAATACTAACAGCTCACTGAGAGTGTAAGGAAAGTATCTACCCATCAGAGAGGAGTGAGAGCCAGGCTTCAGGGACCCTTAACGGCCCTCCTATGGTACTAGGTTTTTACTCTTATAATGGCTCATGCTGAACCTCACACCTTTACCACCTGGATTAGGTGAGGAAGACGTGGCTTTTCAGTGGGTATTAGCCATTGAGAGGAGAAAAAGAAGCCTAGAGTGTCCACCTAGGAAGGCATGTGACTTGGCTAGGTCCCAGTGTCGTTCTATTCTCATATAAATGGCAAGTTCCCATGTTCCTAAGTCAATACCGGAGCCAGTGCTAGGACGTCAAGTTGTTGTCATCTCAAGATTCATAAAAATGCTCATCTGCGCTGTTCCCCAGCTGCTCTGTGCAGTGTTTATTTTTTGCATCTGTCTTCCCCCAAGCCTGGCTTTGTGGGCCTTTATAGGGGAGAAGCCCCTCTTGCAGGCTGGCTCACCGGGGCGATTCACAGGAGCGCGTTACATATGTACAGCATCGCCTGAAGTTCTTTATTCTACCCCCTTTTGTGATCAGTCAGGGCCCAAGTATATTATAGAGTGTAGTCTCCTCATTAAAACAATAGCGAGAGCTCACAAAGGGAAATTGTTAATATGTGTTCCCGCCTGTCACTTCTGCCCGTGTGAATACAGAAGATAACCGCTCCTTTGGGAAACTACTTCGGGAATTGAGCAACACATCCGCTAGCCAGAGAATTCTCCTAACTGCAATTTTCCTTTTTGTGTGTACTCAGAAATAACATCCTTATGGGCTGCTCTGTGCCACAGCACAGACAGAGCACAATTGCCACAGCCCAGGTGGCGTTAATATGGGACAATCCCCCGGGCACATGTCGCCAAGAGTTGTACAGCTTGTTCAGTGTCTTCATCCATATGGCAATCTGTCCCATTCACAGAAAGGCATCAGGGCTGTGCCGGGTGGGGACCGTGGTCAATGTAGTGTGAAGAGTCAGGCTCTGTTCATGCCTCCTCCCTCGTCTGGAATATTTAATTGTAGACCAGCAAGCACTTCTCTCTCTCTCTCTCTCTCTCTCTCTCTCACACACACACACACACACACACACACACACACACCCTTGTTAACCTATTATTCAGTATCAGGAGCACACTGTTAAGTGAGCAGGCAACATTCTAGTGTACCAAACCCCCGTGATGACTAGGAAGTAGGCTGACATCCCACTCAGAGGCCTTTCTAGGCTCTCGTTCAGGAGTAACTCAGTGTAAGCACTACGTGCTTGTACTAAAATTCTTCCAGACACCGGAATGAGTTTTTGTTCTCTGTGGTTTTTCTTCCTTATAAATTGTAAATGCCTTTATTGTCCAATTTGAACTGTTGAGCTAAATAATTTTGGCTTCTAAGTCTTAAAATTAAAAGAAAGAAAGAAAGAAAGAAAGAAAGAAAGAAAGAGAGAGAGAAAGAGAGAGAGAAAGAAAGAAAGGAAGGAAGGAAAGTGGAGTGTGTGTGTGAGAGAGAGAGAGAGAGAGAGAGAGAGAGAGAACATTAGAATGGTGAGAGTAAAACATGCCCCTGGAGAGAGTGGGGGACCCTCCATGACTCCTGAAGTGAAAGGAGGGACTTTTTTTAAAGGCACTTGAGACATTTCATCAGAAGTCACCACAAGCTCCATTTAGACACTGGCCCCACATCGTGTTCTGCTTTTGTATAACTATTTGTGTTCTTGTTTGGTAAACAGACCCCATAGCAACTGTGGGCCATGATGTGTTCTACCTGTAAGACTTCCCTAAACAAACAGACTCTCATGACCTTCAACTTGCAGGCCTTTTATAGTCCTCGAGGGAAGCCGTCTCCAGGCTGGCTGGTCTGTGTCTCTGTCTCTGTCTCTCTGTCTCTGTCTCTCTGTCTGTCTCTCTCTTCTTTCCTTTCCTTTCCTTTCCTTTCCTTTCCTTTCCTTTCCTTTCCTTTCCTTTCCTTTCCTTTCCTTTCCTTTCCTTTCCTTTCCTTTCCTTTCCTTTCCTTTCCTTTTAAAAAACTACCCTGAAGGCTATCTTTGAGGGACAGTCTCACAGGGTTTGTGTTTTGCATGTTGACTGTGAATAGTGAAAGAGCTGAGGAACTGAGGTGGTTGGCGGAAGGGAAAAAGCTCCCTAACACGTGCAGGGGAAATGACGTGTACAGTGTGTGCTTTCAGAGAGGCGGCCTGAGCTCCCTGGGACAATTCAAGGTCACTGTATATCATGTCTGTGGTTATTTCTCTCCTTTGTGTCTAAACCATCGCTGGGAACATTCTGGTGTACATGAGCCCCGATACTCAACCCCCATTTCTCTATATGAGTCATAGCTATGACAAGAAACGAGACATCTCGTGTTCAAGATCAGTGTGAGAGATAAATGGCAGTTTACTTTAATTAGAAAAAAATTGACACCAAGAGCTGGGAGAATCCAGTGGCTTTTGAATAAATTAGAGGATGGTACAGACTGGAATAAAACAGAAACTTAACAAGGACAAATGGGAAGTTGTCCACAGTTTAACAACAACAACTGAAAAAAGAAAAAGAAAAAAGAAAAAAGTGTTTCTAAGTGGGACACAAGTCTGGGGACAGCAGTAACTAAGGATCTGTTGGACAAGAGTTACAGCTGTGCAGCTTCAAAGTGTTTCCTTGGGGAAGATACACTGCTGTAGAAGAGGAAATAGAGAAAACACAAGGCCTTAATGAAAAGACAGCTAAATGGGCCAGGAAGGCCCAGGAAGCTAAGTGTCACCATGTAGACATAGGGTCACTAATTGGATCAATGGGCAATGCAGGACAGGCGAATGATCTTTGGACAGGTCAAGGGATAGCTCTCCTGCTTCAGGGCACAGCACAAACAAAGGTCCTGAGGTGGAGGCAGCAGAGCCTGTCTTAGTTAGGTCAGGGTCTTTATGTGGGGAGATGTTAGGGACACTCTCACCAAGGCAAAGCTGTATAGACCAAGTTAATTCCTCCTAGTGGGCCCCTGTTTCCTATCTCTGGAGTTAGTGTGATGTTTCTCACTAGGTCTGTCCAACAGAGTAAACCATGGCAACCATAGAACTTATAAATCTTCTAGTTGCCTGCACACAGTAGGTCCTCCCCATCAGGACTCACTGTTGTCATTACTTTTGAATATACTTATCAACAGATTCAAAACACAGGGGTTTTGTCCCAGTTATATAGATTCTGGGTATTCAAAGATGACAGTGATACAGCTCTTGCCCTTCAGGAGCTCAGCTTAACCAGAGAGACAAGCGCGCAGACAGACACTCATGACAAAAGCACACAGCTGGATCTAACACAGAATATGAGCTGCTAAAAATACAAATGGCTGCTATCAGGGAAGCAGGGTACAGTTAGCCTTTCACACGTGTGCCTCCTGTGAGGATTTCAAGTGCACTGGCCCCCCAGTGGGGAGAAGTTCAGCTGTCTCTTCTAATGTCCACATCCTTGTCACCCGTTACAACCAGCCTGGTGCTTGGTAGGTGCTACCTCCACTGCAGGGACTGGGTGTACTACTGGCAGGAAAGTGGACCAATGAGATGCCTATGGGCACAAACCCTTTAGCCCACTCGTGGCACATCCACCTGGGTGGCCTGAGGCATTACCTGCAGAGATTCCTATCAAGCCGAACAGTTAGGTCTCTGTGCAGTGTAGATTTTAAGCTTAAAGAAACCTGTACCAGAAATTCCTGGAGGGCTGGCTCAGCTGCAGGAGTGTTTGATTCAGTAGGTGAGTCTTTATCAGCCGTTCTCTGAGAACCTCTTGGTACCTGTATGCTGCCCCCGTCCTCTATGGGTGTGTGAAAGTCCTTGCTGCTGATGTCCTCCCATGGTTCAGCGGGAGGGACAGAGAGTCGGTATAAAGTTTGGCAACTGGAAAAATCTGGGTCTCACTGCCAAGGTGTACCACTCCAGAGAGAGAAGCCCTTAAGGCTGTGGCCCCGCGCAAAGGATCCTGGGGGTGGCCTTTGTGTTATCTCTAGGTACGCTCTGGCTTTGTCTGTATAAAGTCCTTTATTTGTGTTTCTCCGTCTGCTGTGTTTTCACTCTTGCCTGAGCTCCTACAGATGCTTTAAGGCCCAGATGAGGACATATCACAGCACTCTGTGCTAGAGTCCCGTCCAGTCCTGTCTCCCCTGCTGGGGAACTGGACATGGCCATTTCAGAATAAGAGTCCCTACTTCTCATTCACAGCCCATGCCACTCTGACATTTCACCATCAACTAAAACAAACAAACAAAACCCCAACATTTTTCTCCTATTAAATGACTTTTGAATCCGGTATGCACATATTCTGTTATACCACCCATGCTAAAATATCAGAGGGCGAGAGAATAAGATGTGTGTACGCCAGCACACATTTAAAAACTAGATCCACACATGCTTTAGACAGTTCAGTGGTAAGTTAGCCACTTGGAAATTGCACGTATCTTGATTTGGGAACTCTGAGCTGCGCTGCTTACCCAGTGAACATTTATGAATTAGCATCTGCTGGGGAAAAAAAAATGTGGTCGCTATGAAGTAGTGTGTGTTTCCGAGGAAACACAAAAGCGTGATGGTTTTGAGCGCGTTGCAGCGTGTCCTCTGCTTGCTTGTTCCTTCCTCTCCTGTCTCCTCATCTGGCTGCCCATGCATGAGTCTTCCACCTCCGGAGAATGAGGTGACTCCTGGCAGACTCCCATTGACTGACATTGGAAGCAATGGCTTTGGACTCTTCGGCTGAGCCACTCTTTAGGGTTCTGGGTGTCACACATTGGCTCCTCTGACATATGGCCAAGGTTCCATGGTGACCCCATGACTCACCAGTGCACACACAGAGAAGGAGATCCCTGCCTGGTGGTGTTAATAACTTTTGGATTAGTGGCCCCTGTGTCTGTGTTGACACAGTTGCTCGCAGTGCTCCTTGGAAAGCTTTCTGCTTTCTTAATGAGACACTGATGTTAATACAGCCAATGATAGAAGGCCTTAGTCACCAGCTCTGAACAGGCCTTGCTGGTGTCCAGAACAATGGCTGGATCTTGGCCGCCTCTCACTCTTCACTTCTGTTTATTCCCTCATTCAGCACATCACAAATACAGGTGTTCTGCCTGTGTCACTACCTGCCCCGTGTGCTGCACTGACATCTGAAGACACTGGCCAGCCTTCATTCTAGAGTTCTCCCCACCCCCACCATATCCCATTGTTCTGCTGTGCTCCACACTCCTTGTGTGTTGGAGCACAGATACCAAGTCAGTCAGGGTAGCTTACAAAAGGTGGTGGGTGTTTCAGGTCGCATTGGTGATATCATCAGAGGGTGAAGCAGGTTAACTTCCAAACATACTGCCAAGAGTGGTACTCAGCCTCCAGGGCTGACGGCCAGCCACATAGCTAGCCCACACATGAGATGTCCCCACCTTTACAGTAACCAGCTCTGCTCAAGAGTGCTGGACACGGCAGTCCTTGGAGTGAAGGCCCCCGTGAGTCTTACCCATGTTATATGTAGGATGACTAGAAGGTTTCTCTGAAGACAGTGTGTCTTCAGAGTTTTGCTGTTGTGGCGGTGTCAGCATAGAAAGCTAGACATATATAGCTACCACACGGTTCTCCTGGAGGTTCTAGCTTGTGACTCTGCAGTCATATTAACAGGTGCCTCTCTGTTGTGGGGTTTGGCGTATTTACTTGTAGGATTATTTGTGGGGTTCTCTTTAAAGCAAGTCATTAAAAAAAATTAAAATCGAACACATCTCACCCTCTGCAACGGCACTTGTGAAGTCATCTAATACACATACCTTGTGTCTGTGGGTCTTCTCGCTCATGCCTGTTCCACCCGACCTCGTCAGCACACCTTTGGGTAAGGAGTGTTCACTACATGTGGGTATTTCAATAGGAGTTCCTCCTTTTGTAGAGGAAAGGACCTCGGCTACATGTATACTGTCCTTAGTGCTTCTAAATCCAGCCTGCATGGCACACCTAGTTTCTGAGAAAATTCCAAACTTTGCTCCCACTGTCCTGAGTCTCTTTATCTCCTGTACAGATTCGTTTACCTCCAGGTGCAAGGGTAGAACCCAGACTTAAAAGCAGATCAGAGCAGATCTAGGGTTTTGAGCTGTGGTCCAGTTTGTAGGCTCAGCTATGTATGCTGGAATATTCTTGACCAGTGTGAAACTTGGCAAACATAATTCAGCAGCTGTGGCTCAACATGACTCTCCTGGTCCAACTTAGTGTTTGGTAAACAGAAAGAGAGAAGGACCTGCCATTGGCCTTTCCTGTTGTTATATGTTTGTATGTATCTCAAAAGCAACAGGAGCTTTACATGTTACAGGGGGCTGGTGACTCTTTTTAGGAGCCTGTAGCTGTTAAACCAGTAAGGCTACCCAGTGCCACCATATTACCTGTTTGTGTATCTCAGCTTTGCATTGCAAACCACATTCTATAGAAAATGTGTTCTGAGTGCCATCTTTAAGCCCAGCCCTTCCGGAGATTAGCTACAAACAAGGGGTGTCTTGAGATTCCTTCCTGGCATTTAAATTTAAACGTCTTAATGGCCTAGCCACACTAGTGACCCCAGGAGCCTACTAGATATACAGATTCCTGGGCTCTTCTGGATTTTTGCATCAGAGTCCACACAAAACCATCTCCAAGTGATTTATATCTTGGAACAGGTGTGAGAAGGGCTATTCTTAGAATAGTACTGCAGTGAAGGTGTGAGTGTCCTGAGCCCTACACACAGTATTCTAAGCCTGATCAGCTTTCATGAGGGCATTCTCTTCTGTTCAGTTTTGGGCATATGCTATGTACCTGTTATTGCTTTTTTAAAAATTAGCCTTTCTTGTTAATGTATACCTGTGTCAGCCCATGAAAGATCAATGTCTAGGAAAAGCTTTCCTGGGCCTTCAGTTCTCCAAGAGGTCTGGCTGCTAAGACTTTCTCTTAATTAAAATTGTATTATTCCTGTTACCACTTGTCAAACCCCAAAGTTATCTTATCACTGGATTTCATTTCAGGGGTTGTTTTATGAGGTTTCCGGACCTTTTGTGAACAGAAAATGGAATGAATGAGACAGTACACAGGAAAGGAAGGGGTTTGGGGCCAGTGGGGTTCAACCCAAGCTCACACTTGTTGACTTTCAGCAAAGGCTTGGGCCACTCCAATGAGAATGCAGTCATCTTTCCCTCAGATTGTGCTAGGTGACATTCAAAAGGATAGGACTGAACCCTTGCCGTCCATCATATGCAAAAGTTGACTGACTGAGGGTGGATCACAGAGCAGGAAGGGGGAAATGGACAAAACTGGCAGAAACCAACAGTCTCTCCGCCTTCAGTGTTTTGAATGTTATGTCAGAAGTGAAAGGAAACAACATAAAAATGTCTAAGTTGGACTTTATCAAAATTAAAAATTTGTGTGCTTCATAGTACACCATCAAGAAAGTAGGAGACATTCCAAATGAGCGCAACTGTTTGCAGTTACAGCTGTTGAGACATTTGTATCCAGAAGAAGAAGAAGAAGAAGAAGAAAAGCAACAGTAAAACAATGCAGTTAAAAATAGGCAAGGAATGTGAGTATTTCTCTAAGGAAGACATGCCTCTAGGCACTTCTCTAGAGCAGATGCACAAAGGGCCAGTCAGCCAGGAGAATGCATTCAGCCCTGCTGCCTACGTAGCAGGTGTGAACTAAGGGGTTGGGGAGTGGGGGATAAGCTGTCCTTCCACCTGAGCTGGTGAGTAAATGAGAGAGCTACAATAGCAAGTGTTGGGGAGAAGGTGGGGAGGTTGCAGCAGCCCTTGTGGGATGTAACTTAGTGCTGGGACTGGAACAAGTTACCATGTAACCAGATATGCATGGCCAGCCTAGAATCCAGGAGTTGGGAGACAGAGAAAGAGGATGGTAATTCAAATTCTGCCAGCCAGACAGACTGACAGAGATTCAAACAAGTAAGTAAATAAATTAAAGTTACTATATGGCCCCCACAGTTTTATTTCTAAATGTATCTTCTGGCTGGTTGATTTGCTTTTGTTTTTATTGGCCTGTTTATCTTCAAAGAGAGAAGCAGGCAGGAGGCAGGGGGAGGGGGTGGGGGAGGGAATGAGTTGGATGAGTGGGGATGAGATGGGGGAGAAACCATGATCAGAATACAAAAAGAAATTACTTTAAATTTAAAACAACGAGGAGGGAGCAGTAGGAGTGGAAGCCTGGGGACCAGGATGCCTGTGGTGGGTCAGTGTCTTCTAGACTGCAGGGAAGCTGCACCTATAAGATCTCAAAAATATGCTTCCCTAAATTAGACCTGCATAATGACAACCCAGCTGACCTGCCAATGTGGATAAAGGAAATCTCACAAGGCCCCACCCTGAGATGCAGGCTGCCGAGTCAGGGAGAATCAGTCTTCTCTAGGGATGGGTCCCCTGAGAGGTTACCCAGTCCCAAGTGGTCAACCTGAAACACATGTACATAAGAGCCATGCTAAGTGGGCTCAGTAGACATACATATGTGCATATGTACATAGTAATAATTAAAGAAAGACAGGTCAAGAATTTGAGAGGGAGTTAGGAGTGTATAGGAAGAGGGAGGGGGTCCAACTGATATATAGTATTTATACATAAAATTCTGAGAAAAACTTTAAATATGTTTAAATAGGTACATAAATGGACATATCTGTAGCAGCAAGTGCCAACAAGTGAAACAGCCCAAACTGTTCACTAAGTAATTATTGGCTTTAAACATGTGCTGCATAGCTCTTGCCTCTCTTCCCCCCTTGCTCCCCCTCTTACCTCTTGCCGCTCCCCACTTTTCCTCCATTCCCTTCTCCCCTCTCTCCACTTCACCATGGCCGGCCTGCCTCTACTTCTCTACTCTCTTCTTCTCTCTGCCTTTCTCTGCCTCTACTGCCCTCTTAACTCCCCTCCCCAGGCCCTGAATAAACTCTATTCTGTGTTGTTTTGTTTTGTTTTGTTTTGTTTTTTTAAAAAGGTGCTGCATTAACATAGTGGAATAGTATTGAGCCAGGACAAGCTGCAGTTTGGATATGTTAGCCTCTAAAACATGCTAAGTGAAAGAAACCATACAGCAGTGAGCCCATACTGTCTGATGGTATTTATATGAAATGTACAGTACAGGCAAAGGTCTGGGGCCTAGGAGCAGATAATAGGGGGACTGCAGGCAGGAAGGAGGTAGGGAATGGCTTTTGCTAGATACAGAGTTTCTATAGCGGTGATACAATTATTTTCTAAGGAGTCTGCTGTAATGGTTCTGCAACTCCAAATATATGCAAACTCATTGAGTTACATCCTCTAAGTGGGTGAACTCTTCAGTATACAAAGCATGATTTTATGGAGCAGCAACAACAAAGTCATGATCTTAAACAATTCCAAAAAGCTCAGCCTAGCTCTCCATGACTTAGCTTATTAAGTACATGCCAGCAAACTAGAGTCCAGTTTATAATTTTGTTGTGATGGGTGGTTAGGGAGAGGGGCGTACACCAGTAGACACTATTGTTGGCTTTTGCTACAAATGAATCAACTTTTAAAAGACCAGGTAGGCAAATCTGGGATAGGACAAAACTGAGCTCAGGGGAGACTCAGAGACATGTGCACTCATGTGCTCCTTGTGTTAAATATTTAGTTGTAGCTTTTGTGGATGGAGGAATTGTTTGATATAGCAAAGCCGATGTGTAGGTTGGCAGAGCATGTTTGATTGGTGAGGTCTGTAGTCTGTCTCCTTGGTCACCACAGGGACCCACAGCTCGAGGGTCACTGAAGTCTGCACACTGTTGATTTTGAGAAGTAGGTCCTTGTAGCAGGTGACAGGAATCACTGGAGGCAGTGAACGAGGGAGCATTAAGAGAACTCACTCATCCAAACTAACCCAAGAGGCCTGAGGATGTAGCTCACAGGTAGGACGCTCGCTCACCCAGTATTCAGAAGGCCCAGGGTTCAAGCTCTAGCACTGACTGAAAAGAAAATCTTTTCCACCACCAATGTGGAAGTGAAGACGGTGGCTGGTGTATGTCAGTGTCGGGAAAATAAATGGAACGGAAATAGCATAGCAAATGTCATTGGGAACGGAGGCATCACACCAGAGCAAATGTAAACGCATTGATAAGTACCATGTAGTGTCAGGAGTTAGCTCATATCTGTGTGTAATTATACTTTCCCTGGCACGTTGACTCCTTCACGTCTGCAACGCTACCACTGTTCTCCTGGTAAATTATATTTAGTTCTTACGTAGCAAGGATTATCGGGAAAGATTTAAATCAATTGGCTTTTCTGGAACGTATCTGTCTGTGTTTCACGTAGACAGAATAAAATTTAGTAGTACAAATTGTCTTCAGCAATATTTTCTCCTGGGGGTTTGCACAATGCTGGTCTTTACCTACAAGAATAAGAGAAAACAAATATTGAGTATATCACCATACAAAAACGAAATAGGATGAGGCGTTTGCTGTCTTCTCATTGATAAATCTCCACAGCATTTGTTGAGCACGGCGTGAGGCGCTCAGGATGTGAGAATGAGTGATCACTACCTCTAAGAACATTCAGCCTGGGAGTCAGAGTAAAACAAAGTAGAATTTTATTGAGCATTTGACCTGGGGCCTGGCATAGTCTAGCGTACACTTGTAATCCCAGAATTTGGCAACTGGAAGATCAGGAATTCGAGGTTATTCTTGGCTGTGTGGAGTTCACAGCTACCTGGGCAAAGAGAGAGAGGGGGAGGAGGATGGAAAGGAAGTGAAGAAAGGAAAGGAAAGGACCAATTGGTCCAAACTTTCACAGGTTCATTTTGGGTAAATATGCTTGAGCATCCCCAAACCCAGCCTGGTGAGCATCTCTCACGTTAATGGTCCACTCTGTCCTCACCATCACCTGTGACCAGTTTATGCCATGCCGAGTCTTGGTTGCCTCTGTCAGAAGCTCATGTGACTGCTGTCTTTCAGCCTGTTTTTTTCCTGGAGCTTGAAATGAACTGAAGTCGATGAGTTTGCGTTTTCTTTCTTAGCCCCTTTGTCAGAAGCCAAGAAAGCAGCACAAAGCTCACCTCCCTTCTGTTCTCTTGATGAAACATGGACGATGCTATGCAGAGTGTGCCTGGGCTACATGGTAGCTGGGTCCGGAATGACTCAGGGAGCCAGAAGTCAGCCTCAGCTGTGGTCCCCCATGGCTGTGCTGCTTTCCAGTGACAGCAGAGCCAATGGCAGGCTGTGAATCTGGTCTTGAGTGGTGCTTGCTGTTCCCCCTCCTGTATGCATGACAGTATGTAACCTCTAACAATTGCCCATCAGCAGGTCCCTACAATCTACAAAATAAAAACCTCCTAAAAGGTGTAAGAAGTTGTGAGGTAATGCTCAGCCTTCCCTGGCTCCCATGCATCTCCCAGGATTGAATTGTTGGCCTCTGAAGAGTCTTTCCAGAGATCCCGCTGGGGTACCACTGCCAACCTCTTCTTCCATCCAGACCTAAGCATTTTCTTCAGACAGTGGACTATTCAAATGTATTCAGTTACACAGTACATAGGGAAGGCTGGTGAGATGCTGAGCAGTGGCCACAAAAATGTGACCTGTGATGATGTCTAGGGAGGGTTGGGGCGAGTGGGTACTGTGCCAGCCAACTCAGCACTGCGACAACAAGAGCATGTGATCTTTTCAGAAGGAGGAAAGGTGGTGTCAGTTAAATTAACAGATAACTGTTGTTTGTTAAGGCTTTGGGTATCAGGACCTAAGTCTTCTCTCCATCCTCAAGCTGACTCCAAGTTGAAGTAGAAATAAACACTTGGAGGAAAACAGTTTTTTATTCATGAGTTCATCCAAAAAACAGCAAACAACAACAAAGCAAATTAAAAAAACAAAACAAAACAAAACAAAACAAAACCAGGCGGGCAGCAAGCATTGTAGTGAGCTGTGCATGTTGCATTGATAAGTTGAGAATGCTTGACTAGACTAGTGTCATTTACAGTTCCTGACCGCTGATAAGAACTTTATGTTCTCAGTAGCCAGTGGATGACGGTGCAGGTTAGGTCCAGGCGCTCAGCAGGCACAGCTGATACCATTTTCCTAGTGAAGGCAATCTCAGTATCATGGATTGGCTGATTCTGTGTTTCTCTGAATATGCCTTTTGGTAGAGATCAGTGTTTGCCAAGATGTTTAGCATAATAAATTTTATCTCTGACATTACTTATACACTTATTATTTCATACTTATAAGAAATACAGTGGGAATCCGAGTGTATAAATGATAAGAATGGTTAAAGTTAGATGCAGAAGATGGTTCCAGGTTTCCTATCAGTAGGTGAAAGTTTTGGAGACTAGTTGATAACTTGAGTTTTGTTTGGTTTTACAAAAGGACACTATGACTAGAGAGATGACCCAGTGGGTCAGAGGACATGCTGCTCTCGCAGAGGAGCTAAGCTCACTTCCCAGCACCCACGTGGTAGCATAGCTCATATACTGGACCTAACTCCAGTGTCATGGGATCTTGTCACCCTCTTCTGACCTGCAGGCACCAGACATCCACGTGGTACACATGTATACATACGTGCAGATAAAACATACACATTAAAAACTTACAAAGCAAAATGGCATTAAATGTAAAGATTATAGTTCCTCATGCCTTTTAGTTTATCTAGAGTTATATAAACTTAAATATATATTTTAGGCTATTTATTCTCAGTATTTTCCAATTTTTTTCTGTATATACACACATGCATATATGTTCTAATAAAACTAGGAGGATATTTCAGTTAGCTTCTCATCAAGGAGCTAGAGATTGTGCTAAGCGAGTCTTCGGAAAGCACTCACAAAGGCATATTTAATATATTCTGCCTTTACTCTTAGATTGTGTGAGAATTTTGGTGCTGGTGAAGCAGTCTTTCAATTCTAAGATTATCAGTGATTCATAACTGCTCATGCACAAACCCAAACCTTTGTTGGGTCCAGTGGAATTTCATCCTCTGTGCCTAGTGAGTGCCCCTCTGCCGTTGGCTTCACAAATTTCCCTAATTGATAGCTTTGTTCTCGGGTTTATTTCCTTTTCTTGCAAGGTGGACATTTCAGCTACCATTACATATTACTGTTTTTAATTTTTAATTTTTCTTTTGGTTTCCGTGTTTGTATTCTTTCTGAGAGCAAAAGTAACTCACTGGTATTTTTAAGTTGTTAGATTTTCTGCAAAATAAATTTAAAAGCATAGGGAGACCTCATTGGCTGTGGGAGGCATTACTTACTCTCTGGCATGTTCACGCTCAATCTCTGTGATGTGAAGGTTTGGGGTGTGCTCGCAGTGGATTGGTTTTGTTGTAAGGGAGGGGCCAGAAGCATCACAGTCTAAGGATGTGGTACATGAAAAGGTATTCTCATTAGTGGGATAAAATACAAGACAGCTGAACGTGTGTATACGTGCATATGCGTATGCATGTGTGTGTGTTCATGTATGTATAATATATATATATATATATATATATATATATATGCATATATCTGTTCAAACCAAGGAGAGGCAGCAGAGTAAGTTACAGGATATTTCTTCCCTTTCTGTGAAGGGAGTATGCCTGCGTACGAGCCAGAACACTTGTTCACTCCACATTTCTATTGGATGAAAGCTAAGGTTATGGAAGTGACTGTAAAAATAATTTGTCTGAGGGAGATGTGGATAGAAAAAATATTTGAGACTGTGGCTAGCCTCCTCCCTGTGCACCACATGGCTCAGATCAAAGCCTCTCCCGACTTTATCCTAGTGAACAGATCATTACTGATTGATCGGCACCCCACTGGAGCATTAACCCCTTCCTGCCCACGTTTACTCTCAACGTTAACTTTGCTGAGAAAAGTAACTTGAGAAATACAAACTTCCCACAACCACAAGTTAATTTTAAGTTAATCGACATATTTGGCCTGAAAAAAGTATTTTTTAGTATTGCACATTTTTTATTTTAATAGTTTTTCCTGGACAAAATTCATTTTATAATGAGAGGACAAGACAATTAAATTTAGTGAAAGTCATTTCCATAGAGAGGAGAAGAAGAAGCATGAAATGTCCTATGTGGAAACTATGAGAGCCACAGATTCACACAGACTTTCCAGTTGTATTCTGGACACTCAGTATGGCCATTTTGCAGCAGCCTTTGCTGTCTGAGTAGAGACCTTTACTTCAAACAAAACCCTGTCAGACATTTTTCACACATGGAGGTATGTTTCTAACATCAGGTAATTATACTTAAATGTGTTTAGAACATAATCTCACAGCTCATAGTTTAACTCTTGCTTAAAAGAAAGGAAAAAAAAATCATCAGAATTAATTAGATTCCTTGGGGAATGACAATTCGAGGTTTGTCACGTGCCCTGCTGGGCCACGTGGACTCTCCAGGCTGGGTTTTACTCATTCTCTGTCTTGTGTGTTTTCTTGCAGCTTGTCCCACGAGGAGCACCCCCACAGCCACCCTCTCTATGGACATGGCGTATGCAAGTGGCCAGGCTGTGAGGCGGTTTGTGACGACTTCCCAGCCTTTCTAAAGTAAGGATCATCTGCCTTGTCTTCTCTTGTCACACAGCTGTCCCTCCTGCTGTCCCCCTTCACCCATTAGGTTGTCTTCCTGTTGAAGACTGTCACACAGCCCTTCAGAGGGTGGCTTCTGAGTCACCATCACAGGAACTTAGATCATCCCTGGAGGGTTGCCCTGCCATGGGAAGTCACCAATCACCAGTCAGTTTTCGAGACTAACCCTGATGCAGAGAGAAGCCCACTGTGGACCTGTAATTCTTTAGTTCTCCCTAGTTTTGCACATATCCCAATCTAACTTTAGAAAATGTGGTGTCAGTGACTGGTTCTTTGTAGTTTAGTGACTGGGCCCCTTCTTTGACATCGAGACAGTGCCACCATTTTGGTTTCTTACCTCTCTGTATTGGGTGGCTTCTGTTTAGATCGTTCTTCTCTCAGGAAGAAGTGGGTAGAATATGATGTAAACTCGGGCTGTCTCATCCCAAGCTGTGGAGCTGATAGTCGCTGCCAAAAGAGGCTGCGAGGCTTCTCCGTTTGAAATGGATCTCTCTGCCTCACAACTCTGAGTTCCCTTAACCTCTCCCATGCTGTCAGGTCGGTTAAAAATCTGACCAGCTACCCTGTGTTCTTGACATTACTTATAAACAATGCTGAATCCTTGACCAGTGTACTGAATACAGTCGTCTAAGTGTTCTGTTGATGTAAAGAGATACCATGACTAAGGCAGCTCTTAAAAGAAAGCCTGTAAATGGGGCTGGCTCAGAGTTGTAGAGGTTAATCTATGATCATAATGGCAGACAGCAAACAGGCATGGTGCTGGAGCAGTAGCCTGAGACCCCACTATGCTGATCTGCAGGCAGCAGACACAGAGAGAGGCACTGAGCCTACTGTGGGCTTTTGAAACCTCAGAGCCCACCTTCAGTGACACATCTCCTCCAGGAAGGCCACACCTCCCAATATTTCTCAACTAATTCCAGTAACTGGGGACTAAACATCGAAATCTATGAACCTAAGAGGGCCATTCTCATTTAGGCTACCACAAAAGTGCCATCTTCTATTTAGCATGCATCACATATAGCTTCTGTACATCAAGGCACATGATGGTTTCTCTAGAGTGAGAGCATCCTTTATGGCTATCTTTATGGACCAGACACGAACACTGTAATGCAGCCACCCCTAGAGATGCTTGTAGTATTGCCTGCCGGTAGTTTTCCGTGAATATTTTATTATAACAGCAATGCTATAAGAGGCTTTGAAATTACTATATAGCCTCTCATTTTGTATCCTTCACCTCAATATTATTTTGTGGTCAGTGCACACGTAGGCCATATCCCAAAAAGCTAGGAAGTCTCAACATCTAGAGCAACAGTAGTCCTCACCAACTGCATCATTAGCATTTAGATAAGTGGGCGCTAGCTGTGTCCTCTGTTGTAGCTCCCTCATGGAATCTGTTTTGTTACCATCCTGATCTTGGCCTAATGGTGTTTATCCAATGAGAGGAAAGAACTTCCTAGGCTACACTCAGAAACTCTGATTTCCCGGGCTGTACCAGTGCTAAGTAAATACGTTACTGATTTCACTCTCCCGAAGAGTGGCTGACAAGCATCGGTCAACATGATTTACGTTTATAAAATCTTGAATTATAAAATTGCTGTCATCACTCGTGTGACATGTCTCATCAGCTCTAGGGACAGAAAAGGCATCGCCAGTTCCCCCACTTTGAGCCGTTTAGAAACTTTCATTAATGGTCAGAGTATTCCTATCCTAATCATCTCCATGTCATAGGTTCACATGCTATGAGCCGTCGGTTAAGTGATGGCGAGGCCTCAGGGTAGAGGAAGAGCGAATAATTCAAACCACTTCTAAGGTCAGAGAGGGAAAAAAAGCAGAGATCTTTTGAATCGAAGCCTAGGTTTACCTCCTACAAACAAGAAGCCCGCTCACCGCTCAGGATGTCAGGAGCCTGGCTCCGAGCTGGAAACCCTCTCTCCAGCCTTTATTGTGGTTTTGCTCATGGCATGACAAGCTCCTGGTTCCTGTTTGCTCGGCGGAACTGGAGTGCCTGCTATCAACTTGCAATATAGCTTGCTTATTTCCTACTGTTTGCTTGTGTGCCAGCATTTTTTTTTTTCAGAAGACTTTGTTTGCAAGTTGTACAAACCTGACTTGAGTTGATATAAGAAAAAAAGAATAGAGGCAGTGGGTGAAAACGAGCTGGTATAGACCGGAACTCCTGCAGCATAGCTAGCGCCAGGCGTGCCAAGATCCAAGTGGCTTGGGAGTGCTGCCATTTGGGGTTCCCATTAGCTCCGATCTTCTCTCTATTGCCTTCATTCTTGGGAGTTTTCTAATTGGAATTGGAGAAAACAGGTTTGTATGTTAAGGCATGATCCCTCCCGAGGTGCAGGTTTTTCCTCCTGTCGTCTTAGCCTTGTGTAGAGACCCCCCACCCATCCAGATTAAGCCCACTGCTCTCGTTTTGAGCCAAACTCCATTCCGTTTCTGCCTCCAGAGCAAAGGGACTCATACACATGATGCCTCTGGGAATGGGGAGGAGAGATGTGGACCCAGAAAACAAAAGTGAGCATTCCTGTGGCAGAAGCCCGATTTCGGATCTCATTTTCCCCTCCTTTTGAAGCAAGATTTCGATGCTGAGAGATTCAGACTTAACTTTAGGTTCAGGATCTTCCCTAATGAAGTAGAAAACAAGTCAGTCAGTCATCTTGGAGACTTAGAGTAGCGCATCGCCACTCTAGGTAAAACTCTTGTAGTTCCAATGAAAGCCACATGGTTTCCTTGAATTCTAACACTGTTATGAGAGAAGAATAGTTGAAGCTTTTCTCCTCATGTCCCTGGGTGGACGGTTCTGGAAGAGTCTCCTCTGCTCTCCTTGTCCACAAGCCCCCCTCCATTCTTACTTGTGATGTAAGCAAACTGACACTAGTCACTTCTTAATGGTGTATAATTAAACAGTCTTAAATATGTGATGGGCACAGTTTCCGATATGTAACAATATATATCAATATATATTCATTTAATCCTCACAGTTGCCTGGGAAAATGTCATAGTAGCGTTTTGAATCCTCAGTTAAGGTGGTTGGGAGCAGACAGTTTGAGTGATTGACCCAAGGTCACCCAGCTACAGTGAGCTCTGGTCTCAGAGTCTCCCGCTGTGCCACTGTGCCTTCTGGGAGAAGTTTTTTAAATGAGTGAATTGCTTTCTTCTTGCTTTAAAGGCAGATCAGGAATGGAGGAGCTATTCTTAGGGCTGGTCGTCTGTGTAGGTTTCTTGGATCTCAGTTCCCTTTCCCCATTTGGGCTCCAGTGTATTAATGATCTCTTAGAATTGTCAAACTCCAAAGACAAATCATGGAAGGCGCCCTTACTCGGTACCTACAAACACCGGCACTTTCATCTACTTAAGTGTATTTTAGGAGCAATCATTTTAAATATCCAGACATCCCCAGCCTCATGTTTAGAGAAGGCATTGATGACTGTTTTCAGAAATAATGTAAAAAGTTGCTTACAGTCTGGTCCTGAGGGTGATATCGGGACTCAGCACATCAGACTATGCAGGCCCGAGTCCTGTCTCCCATCACTCTAAAACAGGCAGAGTCCAAGTTTGCCCCTCATACCAGCCAGCAAATGGCCTCTGACCTAGGGTCACATTTTGGCTCTACCCCATATTTCCAGCTGAACACCGCCATGTGCCCCCTCGATTCTGTTGGCGAGGTAGCAGGGGAATATGCATGCATGGGAGGGCCTGTGATTTCCCCCAACGCCCACAGGTTTTATGCTCCTGGCTCTGGGCTTCTCCAACCTAACATTACGGGTTTGGTGTCTGAAAGGAACATGATGCCTAGTTCTTGTTTTCCAGTGGTGTGTGACTCCAGGTAGTAGGTGTGATTGTCACAGGGCTATGGCTCCAGTTAGACAGTTGCCTTCGAAGGGGAGAGAAGGCTCAAGGGCAAAGACCGAAGTGGGTTTTTCTCTTCTTGATGAAGAAGTATTTGAGTTGATGGTGGAAAATGACAAGCAGAGACTTTATACCATACCTTCACCACAGGGTTTGTTCCCAAGGTGAGGGTGACCACAGGACCTTTAATTTCAGAGATTTACACAGCCGAAATGTATGCTGTTGTCATTCCCTCTGACCTGCAGAGACCCTGCCCATATTCTCTGTTTCTTCCCCCACACGAGTTGAACTTTTTTTTTTTTTTTTCAGTTTTTTGAGACAGGATTTCTCTGTATAGCCCTGGCTGTCCTGGAACTCTGTAGACCAGGCTGGCCTCGAAACTCAGAAATCCACCTGCCTCTGCCTCCCGAGTGCTGGGATTAAAGGCGTGCGCCACCGCGCTCGGCTACGAGTTGAACTTTTAGTTCTGGGCACTGTCTTCCTTCTCTCTTTCTTAAATCTCCCCACCCAGAGTTGTCACGTGACTGTATTTTGGGGGGTTTACTGATGCCAGCAGGTGTTCCTGCTTGCTCTGATGGCATCTTACTGGCCATTGTTCCAAATCCTTCAACAACTGGGAACAAAAGCCAGCTCACAGCCTTCTGAGAGGGGACGCTGTTCTACACTTTCCTCTGCTCAGTCTTTTTCCAGCTCAGTCAGTATTCGTCTTCACCGCAAGGACATGGAGTTAGGATTGCTCCCCGTAATGACACAAACAACAACAAACAAAGCCAACAGCTCCCATTAGGCTTCAGAAAGCTAGAGTGTGGACGGGAAAGGTCTCAGTCAGTACCACACTGGAGTGTATGGTCAGACCAGGCTGCAGGTTCCAAGTGCTTGGACCCAGAGTCTCCATTAATCACCCACTCCTTCGCACGCCATCTTGCTTGGAGGTGGAACCCAGGGCCTGGTGTATGCTGGGCCAGCGCCCTGTGAGACCCTGAGTGACACCCCAGCTCTGAAGTTGTCTTCTGTAGGATTTGATCACTTTATATCCTTGCATAGTATTCCATTTGAAAAGGGTTCCCCGCACCTTTCGATTACTTTTCATGCAGAAAAGTTCCATACAGACAAAGGCAAACAAAATAAACATGCCTTTACACGTTAGTCAGATGTGTGTAGTTTATGAAAGCCAAAAGACATTTTCCGAGGCTTCCTAATGGGAGACACGAGAATGGCATGGAAGAGAATGGTCAGAGACAGAACTCTGACCCTTTCCAGGTTGGGGCCTACAGACAGAACTAGAGGGTTTTTTGGTAAATTGCTTTAAACAGTTTTGGTTTGTTCTTTGGGGTTTTTGTTTTTGTTTTTTTTTTGTTTTGTTTTATTTTTTTGTTTTGTTTTTTAGTGAATTTTACTTTTTAAAACTTGGGAGAGAGTTTCATGTGAAAGAAACTAAGTGTGTTCTGTACTGTTTTCACAAGTGTTTTTATCATGGTAACATCTTGTTTACTTTAGTTCCCTGCCTAAAACTACTTGGAACATGTTAAGAAAACATTTCAAGAAACCCCCGACAA
The DNA here is from genome assembly GCF_978045245.1 of Mus caroli. Taxonomy (NCBI): domain Eukaryota; kingdom Metazoa; phylum Chordata; class Mammalia; order Rodentia; family Muridae; genus Mus; species Mus caroli. The sequence continues at coordinate 49,687,327 of NW_028227262.1, forward strand.
AGAGGCCTTTGTTTCCCAGGTCTGGAGAGGCTGCACGCCTCACAAAGGTGTTAACTTCCAGCCCCTTAAGCACTTCCACACGAAATTCCAGCAACTGTGTATGTGGTTTTGGAAAAACAAGGCGATGCTAAAGGAACCAGGTATATGCTAATACATGTCTAGGGAGGCCGGATACCATAAATTGTTTCAGACCCATTTGTGGCTCTGCAGCTTGCCCGCCTGAATGTTCTGCAGGGAAATTACCCCCAGTTAGCTCAGGAGGCAGCAGAAGGGGAAAGCCACCCTTAATTTGGGTGTGTGCAAACTGAGGACGAGCCTCAACGGTGCAGTCTTTCAGAGTCATAGGTATGAATCTTCCCCCATCAGATCTGAGGGGAGAAGTCTTTGCACATTGCAAAATGAGCTTTGCAGTTCTACAAATGTGACTTCTCCACGTACCTTGTGTTTTCTAGAGTTGTTTTTAAAGGAATAAAAGCTGGGTGTTCCCAAGAAGGGGGAAATGCTTTTTCCCTTTAAAACAAAAAACAAAACCAGCTTCTTTAATATTTTTGACTTTGCTTCAGAGTTCAAGACCTTCTCTAGTACTTGAAGAGGTCAAAGTGGCCCAAAGACCACAGTGCCCTCTAGTGATATGGAGAATATTGTATAGAAAAGTTTAGGCAAATTTGCCAAACAAACAGGCCCACAATAAACAGGCCACTTCACTCGGGGGGGGGGGGGGGGGAGCAAAGCCGTGTTTGGATGCACTGTTCCCTGAGAGATGAAAGTTCAATCTTGCATCCCTTGAAAAACTTGCCAATATTTGTGAGTGTTGCCCTGGGAAGGTAATTCTGCATATAGCTGCAGAGGTGCTGCAGATGTGTAGGACCACAGATGCACTGCTTTCAGAAACATTAGTTACCTTAGGTGTCTCGTGGTCACTTCCGGCCTTACTTAGAAGACAAGGCCCGTCTCTGTCCCGCACTTTTATCGACACTGTCTACCATATTATGGCCATGTCTAAATGGTAAAATTTATTATTGGCAATAGTGTCGCAAAAGTCTGAGACAGCGATTTTCCTTTCAATAAAAGTAGTTAAAAACCTTTTAGAAAATCCATAATTTTGATTGCTGGTACTTCATAAATGTATAACTGGTACTTTTTAGCTGTCTCTTTAGGGAAAAATGAGTTTTATCACCTGTGGTACCTGGGTTAATGAAATTGTGTGCTGGAATTTAGCCAGGATGAGAGATGAGATCATTCCAAGACACTCATATTGGCAACAGGTCTCATAAAAGCTCTAACTCCTGAGTGAAGTATCATTAGATTTTTTTTGAAAAATATTATTATTATTATTTTATGTAAATTGAGAGATTAAGTTGGTTGTCACTCCTCAAGTTTCTCTGATAGTGAGATCCTCATCACATTCAAAACCCAGGGACCTAAAAAAACAGCCTGGGAGCCAAGAGCAACAGCCCAGTGTCCATCAGTGCCTTGCCGAAGAATTTGCTCGCATCAGGTTTCAACTCCAGTTCCTGTTCAGCCTTTTACAAATCACGGCTCTCAGCTCAAATTTGAAATAACGCTGCCTTTCTCTCTGTGTTCCTCCTGTGTGTGATTGTTTGTGGATACTAGCTGTCCAGGAAATCCCACACTTACAGATGTAAATCCAGAACGAGCTCGTTTTTCCGCAGCCAGCCCAGGATGTATGAGACAGTTAGGATGATTTGTTAATTTTCGTGACCCGTGTTTATTTTATGTGTGCTGTATACTTTGAGGGTGGAATCAGCTGTTGAAATAGCCGGTGTCTCTCACACACGGGGAGAAGCAGTGCAGTTTTTCCCTCTCTGCTTAGCATTCGCTGGCTTTATTTTTGGAAGGATTTTTTTCTTCTTCTTTTTAAATCTCTTAGTGTCTGCTCTTTCCGAGCTTCTCCCACATGGTGATAAACAAGAGGTGCATTGTGCCAGAGACTTAAACGGATCGTGTCCAGGGCGGGTCTTTGGAGATGTGTGAACAGGGTCACATTCTTTCCAAATGTGTTTTTGATCCAGAATGTGTCTTGACTATATAATTCTGTTCTCATTTTTATGGGGACGTACGTTCCCTCCAGATAATACACAAATTTTCAGGTCTCACTGGTATTTAGGTAGAATTCTGCCTATTACAGATTTTACCAAGTTATAGTCTTCAAGAAGGAAAATCAAGACTCACATTGTCTTTGTTTTGGTTTTTGCTTTTTCTCTTCTGCTCTTTCTTAAGGATAGGTAATCTGTGTTTTATTGTTGTTTGTTTGTTTGTTTGTTTCTGTCTTGTTTCGTTTTTGGAGCTAAACATTTCTTTCCACATCAGATTCCCTTCCTATCTGGAGGCCCACTCTCCCTTCCTGCTCTCCGTTGGTGTCCATTCACTGGCTGTGAGCTGCTGCCAGCCTATGTTTGATGTCTCAACTTAGGGTTGTTGAGAATAATGGAAACTGGGCCATTCTACCAAAAGAAAAACAAAAACAAAAACAAAAGGAGAGAGAAAAGTAATGAAATTCCAGTCCTTGCTAACAGCCTATATTTACAGTAGCCTGTTGTTTTCACAGCTAAATTTTAGCAGGATTTTACATCTGCATCCGTTTGGATGTAGAAAGCTGACACACGCCAGCCTTCATAACTGTTCCTGAGACCTCCACATTTTCCATACCCTT